>NC_045427.1:506051356-506354625 GCF_902635505.1 Sarcophilus harrisii | reverse complement strand
TCAAATGGATGCATTCTACCATCACGGTGATGGTTTCAGAGGGCAGGACAAAATCTCTGTAGATCTTCAGTTTGATAGGCAGCCTCTTTTTTTTTTTTTAACCACACTTTCTTTCAGAGCCTCCCACTGAGCTAGCATATACATACTCATGCTTACGGCATACATGCATGCATCATCAATGCACACATCAAGCTTACCATTTATGTACACATCTTTGGAAAACACTGTCACAGCAAATGAACTTAACCTAAGCATTCAAAGGCTCTCCTTTTGCTGTAACCACGGGCTCCACATATGGATGGTGTGATGTTGGCTAGTGGAGAACCTCTGTTTTCCTGGTATTAATTTTCAGGTCATAAGCAGTAGAGATACTTTGTTGCATCCTAGTCTCAGAAGCTACATAGAGTGCACAATCCTCAGCAAAGATCTTTTGCTATATTCAGTGAGAATTAAAATACATTGATTTAATTTGGAGAGTCTTGTCAAGTTATTTGTAGAAATTTAATTATTAAATTTTTAAATTATTAAATATTAAAACAGATTTTAGAGCACAAACTAATTACCTATACAGCAATCTTTTTGCTTATGCTTAATAAGAGCACTACACTGAAATATGATCACATATCACATGAAACGAGATTTCTTGTTGTTTCTAAAACCACAGGAAAAGCAAAATGTCAACTAGTCCATATGTCTCTCCAAGGAGAAACTACAAGCCATTTACCTAAATATTTTTATTTTCTCTTTTCATCTATAGCAAAAATTTCAAGAGTACTAATTTACTTCCTCAAGTGGCATTTCTACCTATCTGTTACTAGACAAAAAAAATCACCTTGATAGTACCAGATCTGTTATCTATAAACAATGGATAAAGTATGTGAATCTAAGCATCCTATTCTAACATCACTAAAGAATTAGGAGTAATCTGGACATAATGTAGATTATTCTGTATCTTTCTTTGTTTAATGGGTTACCAAGGTTAAAGAATACATCACTAATTCCTAGACTAATAGTGAGAAAACTCTTTTGTATTCATTTAGCTGGAATAGTTCTTAGAAAGATATATTCTGTCAAGATCTAGAATAATGCTCAAAACCTTTCCAATATGGTAGCACCTGCTGTGGACTCAGCCATTAAGAACCCATAGTTACCTCCACACAGGAATAAAGCATGAGGGTATGGCTTTCATATTACATTCATTGTTCATTATTGTTCAAATATGATTCAAAAATTTAAAAAGGTATACCTTCTATTTTTAACCTGATAATCTATTGGCCAAATCTATCACTCTTAATCACGGTGAAGATAAAGTGATGAACTATAAGTAGCCTTCTGCTCATATTAGCATCTTTCTTCTCACGGTTATGAAAATATAGAAATAAAGAAACAGTTTAAGAAGAGAAGTGTCAGCAAGTTAGCATTAACTCCTGTATAGTCTGTAGCTGCGAATTTTCTGGTTAACAGATATTACCTTGGCATTTTTGCATATGAACTTGCCTCTCCCCTAGGTTGCTATCTCTATGAGGGTAAGAACTATGCATTTTTTCAAAATTCTGCCTGTCTGAGAACACCCAGCTCTGTACTTTTTACCCTACGGACATCAGTTAAGTGTTCCCCGCTGCTTGTAGGCAGAAATAGAAAGACAGGAGAGAATGTGATAAAAATACTGTACAAAACTGAAAGCTATGTCTCCTCCTTTCAACTTAACTTTTTGTTTTATTCTCTGTAAACAGGGCTGTTTTTAAGCTTCTTTGTGACTAGTAAGAATAGAAATAAAAACAATACTGCCAAGGTGATTTTAAAAAAACTGTTTAGCCAAAGTTATCCCTGAGATCCTTTTCTGAATCTGTTTTGTTTTGTTTTGTTTTTAGCTATATCAGTGGGAAGATGTTTACTTTACTCTAAACCATTAGTTATTCTTTTACTTTAATTGCATCCAAGTTCTACCATTTGTTTTATGCAGAGCTACAATAATTGACATAGTGAAAGGCAGAATTCAAGAGCTCAGTACATTACCATTAGCATATCTCATGAACTAGAAAAATATACCCAGAATTTAACAATAACAGGAAACACCTAACCATATACCAAGTTATTCTAAATTAAAAGTGATAGGTAAAGCGCTGAGGACAGTATGAAAGCCGATATTTCAGTCATGGAAGGGAAATGTACAGCAAAAATCTAGGGGTAAGAACAAATTGAATAATAGATGGTAGCAAAAATCTGAGAAAAACATGAATGTTCTTTGATTGCAAAATGGTTGAATATATTGAGATGATATAACAAAATTTGAGAAATGGAAGAGATTTCACCATTTTATTTAAACCACAAACAAAAGGAATCTCCACTATAAAAAAATTCTAATGAATGATTATCCATCTTCAGTTTGAAGATGATGTAACAAGTGAAACCAGCTACCTCAAGAGACTTCTTTTGGGGTAAATTTCATTTATTTGGGAAATTTTCAACTTCCTAAATTTTAAGCTCCTTGTTAATTTCTACCCATGGTTCTGGGTTTGATCCTTTGTAGGAAAAGACAACTAGCCTTTGAAAGTCTTTCAAATACTAAAGTTATAGATTAAAGACTTGATAATGGAGAAGTTAGGTCACACAAACATTAAACCACTGAGCACTCCTCTTTGAGTCTGTTCATAAATGACTAATTCTGAATCCATCTAACTAGATAGCAATTTAATCCACATTTCTCTATCTTCTCCAAAAGAAATAAATTTATCAAAAGCTTTGCTAAAAAACCAGGTTGACTATATTCATAAGGTTGTCTTCACATATGTGAGTTTATCAATTCTTTTTAAAAAAAGAAATTAGGTTAGTTGGCATAATCTTCTTTATGAGTGTATTCCAGCACTTTGTAATCACTTTTCTATCTATTCACAAAATATTTCTTTAATGATTCATTCTAAACTTTTCCCAGGAATCAAAGTCCAGTTCAATTACTTATAGTTTGCTGAATTACTGTGCTTTACTTTTTTGAAAATCATAACAATATTTGACTTCTCCAATCTTGTGGTACCTCTTTTATTTTTGCATGATTTTTCAAATGCCACTGATAATAGTTCAAAAATCACAGCCAGACAGAAGCCAAAGATATAGGCTTTCTAATCCAGGGATCTTGAATTCATCAAGGTATTTAGACTTTTTCTTACTATTTTCTTTCATATCTTTGATATTAACTCCCGATTAGTCCATTTGTTTAGTCACTGTTCCAGTGTAAAGATCACTGTTTTACAGTATATATCTCAGTATATTTTTTCATTGTCCTTTGATTCCCTCACCAATCTCAGTTTTTTGAGTATTAGCATTCCCAGCATTATTTTTGTAGGACTATACTAAACTATTGAGGCAGCTGGATTGTTGGATAGAGCACTGGGGCTGGAGTCAGGAAACAAGAGTTCAAATCTAGCCTTAGACACTCACTAGCTGTGTGTCCCTGGGCAAATCATTTAAGCTCTGTTTTTACTACTTCCCTGGAGTGACCTGATTCTAAAATTTCTCATCCATTTTCTCTTTATAATAAGGTGGCCTATAATATAATTAAATGTCAACATTATTCCTGTTTCTCCCTCTTTTGACTTTTACCCAAATTTTCACCTATCATGTTTCTTCTGTTTCCTAGATTTTCTCATATGAATATATCTTCTTAATTTACAGTGTTAACTCATACCACCATTTAACCCAACAGCTTTATTTGGAATAATGTATATCCAAATATGGATACAAAAATTATAAAATATTCAATGTATAAAGTACATAAGTATGAGATTAATTATTATTAATATCATGGAACTTTATTACATAACAAAAGAGATTTAAGAAACACAGGAAGGCTTGATGAAGAGATATAGAATGAAGAAAACAGAAACAGGAAAATAATCAACATAATGCCTACATTATTTAAAGGAAAATAAGCCTAAAAGAGAGATGAACTCACGTGAAATGTAATGACTAATCCCAATTCAAAGGAATAGATATAGGAAATGTCCCCCTTCTGTTTATAAAACAGGGAATGTGTGAAGGTTTATAGCTTTGGGACATCGTAAGTGCTACTAGTATCAGTCATTACCAAGTGTACTGATTTTTACTATTTTATCCTTTTTTTTCTTAAAAAAATCTTATGGCAAAAAGCATAGGTAAATTTTATCATTATTAATATTAGTTATTATTATTATTATTATTTTGCTGAGGCAATTGGGATTAAGTAACTTGGCTAGGGTCACACAGCTAAGAAATGTTAAGGGTTTGAGGTCAGATTTGAACTCAGGCTCTCCTGACTGTAGGACTGGTACTCTATCCACTGCACCATCTAGCTACCCTCTAAAATTTAAAATTTGTTTTTTTTTTAATGGCAGCTATATGAATTCTGGGAATCTTCAAGGTTTTGATGCCAATGACTTAAAGCTGGACTAACTGTGCAGCCCTATGGAACCTCCCAGCATTCAGATAGAGGAATCAGTCATCAGAGGAATATTACATTTTGAAATTAAAACATACTTTCAGATTAAAACAGTGTTTTACAAAGATTTCTGCAATTTCAAAACCTTAAAAATAAGCTGAAGTAACAATAACTAAGCCATCAAATATAAACTACCAGTGATAATTTAAAGATATTCTATTATAGCTTCAAAAAAGGCAAAAAGGTCTCCATTCTGTAACAATGGGAACCACAAGGAAGGGTGGAAGAAATGAAGAATGAGAACTAGCTAGATGAGACTACCAGACTCTGTATCTCTATTTTTTTTTTTTTCAAATTGTGGTTGGTATGACATTATCAACTCAGATCAGAATTTCATTAGAAAAGGGGCAAAAGAGATGCAAAACTTTTCTCTCTTTCTTTTAGATTCTGACAGTTTAAAAAAAAAAGACCCCAAAGAACATGCTATACTCACGTCATTGCTTGATAAATAGACTCAATTCCATAACGCATTGCAAATTCATCTACGATTTCTTGGGACGCATCATCAAAGAAAACCTTCCAAGCTTCATCTCCTTTGACTTCTGGGATTTTCACTCCACCATTAAATTTAACTTCAGTCAAGTAATGGAACAGGTTCTAAAGATAAGAGGGTTTTGAATTGTTCAGGGATTCCTCAATGGAGGACAGAGCTGTTTAAATATAACTCACAGTGAAATCCACTCATATTATCTTTGCTTCTAAAAATTTCTTACAAAGTGCCTGGCTTCTAAGTCTCCTGGGGAAATAGCAGCAAGAATATAGCACATTCTTTATCCACCCATTCCTTTCCCTCAGAACCATTCCTGCTTTCAATTCTAACCCTCTACATGGACCTACTTAAATGGTTATTAAAAAACAATTTTGATTTCTTCCCTGGAAGAAAAACATCTCCAGAAGCATAAGAAAGCTACTACAGGTAAAATTGGCTATTTCTGAGAAATACTAACAAAGTATACACTTCTGCATTGTTAAGTATAAGCTGATTCACTGGTCTGGCTTTTTTTGGGCTCCTGGTCAATTCCTGAGCCTAGGGAATAATTTGGCCTTTATGACTATACTGATGCAGAATATAGTTATGTAAATACTACACAGTGGGGGCAAAATAGTTCAGGCAAGATTAAAATTATATATCCTAGACTTTTACTAATCACTTAGTCAAGGACTCCACTATATTCCAGAACACTCAAGGATTGTAATGTAAACTCAGTCTCAGTCAGAGACCACGATCTAATATTACATCCTCTTCTGGTTCTGGGACCAGCATGAAGGAATAGGAAATAAAATCTATATAAGTAGTTCCAGTTAGTCTGCATCTTCTCTTCCTATATTTTGGTTCCAGAATTTACTTTTTTCTTATGCAAGTAAAAGACCTTTGGGAGAATTTAAAAAATGATTCATTCTGGAACAGAAGGCACCATGGTTTAGATATGCTCCAATATATTAAAAACTGGTTTATTCCATCTATAGTTTTGCCCCTACTGCAAAATGAAGAGAAGTTCCAGTATATATAAATGGACCTCCTTTGAGATACTAAGAGAGCTGGTAAATGTCTCTCAAATGTGGTAGTAATGCCCCAATTGAGAAAAAAAAAAAGCTTGGAGTAAATGTAAAATCACAGTGCCTGGTACACAGAAAATGATTAATCAATGTTTAGTAATGGGCTTAAACTTTATATTTGTGAATCATTTCAGACTTTCAGAGAGAATGAAAAAAAGCACATTAAAGGCAGCTTTTCCAACAATTAAGGTTCCAGGTGAAAGGCACGAAGCGACTATTAAGTTGTGAAATCAAACCCTAAAAATTTATGAATATTTTATTATTCTTGTTCTATACAGGTCTCACAATAGACTTCTGAAATGGATCCAAACTATAAATTTTGTGCTTCAAGGTCTTTCATCAACTGGCTCCTCTTGCATCTAACATCAGTTATACCACGTATTTTTTTTCTTCAAAATACTATTAAAGATTCATCAATTCCATGAAGGCTTCCAAATATGTAAATATGTTTTATTATTTTTCACTTTAATAATTAGTTTCATGAGAAATTGCATGATGAATAGAGGACCATTTGTCAAGAATACTTGGTTCTATCTCTGTTACTGACCTGTGTCCCTATGAGTAAATTGCTAGTGTTTTAGGTGTTCCTAGTGTCCTAGGCAAGTCTTCAATATCATAAATGACAGAAGAGTTGCTGATCTGTATTGGTAGAAGGAATTTCCATATTAGCAGTACTATACAATAAATGAATTTAAGTCTTTCTTACAATCCTTTTCTTTCCATAAAAAATTAAAAATATTGATCCATTAAAAGTTGTCTCTTGTATTAGTTAAATTTCCCTTACACTGCAAGAGTCATTCATTCATACATCTAGTATTTATTGAGAACCTTATTGTTGGCAATCACCATAGTAGGCACAAATGATAGAGAGAAAAAAGACCAACACTCTTGCCATCAATGGGGCTATATTATGTTGGTAAAAACAATTCATATGTAAGTAAATAAAAAAGTAATTTGAAAAATTTAGGAATACTTAGGCCTTGGTTGGCCACCAAAAGACTCCAGGAGAAGGTGGTACTTATAAGCTTTATTAGGATAAAGCAAATTCTTTATATGTAGTGCCCAACAGCATTACCTACCACCATATTCTATACAACAGTGTGGATGCTTAATAAATACAGTTGTCGGAAGGTTCACATATGATATTTAATTGAGTTAGGTTTATCAAAACTTGATTATTATAATTATTTGATTTACTTACCTCATGCAAACATGTGTACTGTATATGATATGGTGCAACCTTCTCCTCCCCTTTTATTTCAACATTGATTTTCAACCTAATGGCACCAGATACAGCTGATTTATCTGTCCGTTTCTCTGATGAAAGGAAAAGAAATTGGTTAGTCATTTTCAACAGTACCATAATTCTATGTCACAAGAGCTCATAAGCTCAAAGCAAGCAGCAGATATTAAAAGTGAATATTTCTAACTCCATCAGACATGTTCATTGACTAATCATTAATCATATAAGTCAAATTTTAAGATGAAATTCCTGTTTCTATGTATTGTAGTAGGATGATGTCTAAGGTCCCTTTCAATCTCTAAAGGCTTCTAAAAATTATATATTTTGTTGTTACATCACTTCACTTTCATTTTCAAATATATACTTTCCCTTTCTCTAGCCAGAGAGCCATATCTTATAACAAAAAATTAAAAAGAGAAAAGAAGAAAAAAGGCTCAAAAATCCTAATCAACATATCATAGTACCTATAGAACTTCATACTCATAATCTCCCAGCAAACAAAAGACTCTTACTCAGTTCAGGTCAATCTCTAAATTCCCTACTTATCATGCAGAGTAAGATGGGCCAACAGGTAATGGATTTATTTTGTATTCACAGTATTCTCCACACTGGGATGTGGAGAAGTTCTCATATGGGTTCTTTACTGGTGAAATCATACATGCTTTAACCAATGAAGTAATGCTATCATTAATACATCTTAACCTAAGTTGCTTCTTTTTTTAAGCAATATAGGCACTTCCACAGACATATGTATATTTATCATGTTTAGGATTCCTGACAAATGTGATAACTTGGATAGTAAGGAAGTCATCCATACTATTGGGGCCAATGAAAGTAAAATTATTGATGTTTATGGACAAAATAGAAGTTTCATTTTGCTCTAAATCTTCAACACATGAAATGAATAACTGGGACTTCTCTCTCTTCTCGGCCTCTCTGTCTCTGTCTTTCTTTGTCTCTATCTGTCTCTCTCCTTGGCCACTGTTTCCAGGTGATTGGAAGATAGGACTCATTTAAACATAAACGTTTAGAATTTAAGTTAAAAAGACAGAGGGGAGATCAATAAAAAAAGAGAATGAATGATAGACATAATTAATAATCATCCCCCAATAACTGAACTTTTACAGCATCTTTGTCAGGTTTCAGAATTTTATTCAAATATACAGACTAGATTTGCAAAGAAGACAACTAGGTTAAAATTGTGGAATTCTGCAATACTCAATTCAATCAAATAATTGGTTAATTACAATCACAAATTTAAAAATGAAAGGAAGCTATTAGTCATCCACATTAAACCCAGAGAGGTTAAAATAATTTGCTAGATGTCATGTAACTAGTAGTTTGGTAGAAGAGCCTGAAATAGGGATTCTCAGATTATAGATTCAGCATGCCTTCTTCTATATCATAATATCTCCAAAAAGCCTTGGTTTTTAAATAAAAATTAATTGAAGTTGCCACATATTGTGTGCTCACTGGCTCTCTCTCTCTCTCTCTCTCTCTCTTTCTCTCTCTCTCTCTCTCTCTCTCTCTCTCTCTCACACACACACACACACACACACACACACAATGGCAAAGAGTCAATGGTGGATTGACTTCATTGACTTTCTCCATCTTGGCCTAGACCTATTTCCTCCCATATATCCCAATTAGAGGAAATTATGAATTCCCTGAAGTAATTGTGCACATTAGAATTCATAGTATTTGAAGTTATAATTATGTAAAAATGTGGTAACTGATTCCAGCAATAAAACCATGCAGTGAAAATTTAAATAACACGATCAGTTTAGGTGGAGTTGTTATTGGTACTAACTGGGAAGACTAGTTTTCAAAAAGAATAGTTTTTTAATACATTAAAATATTTCTTTGTCATGAGAAGTAATGAAGAGAGAACTGGCCTACAAGTCAAATCCTATCTTCTTAAATACTAATTGAGTAACCCTAAGCAATTTACTTAACCTCTACATGTCCTAGATAATTCTCTAAGACTATAAGTAACCAAGAAGACTCTGAAATCTACACTTGGAGGGAGTCCCCAACCATCTATCTTGAGATTCTGCTTAATTCTTACTACCTATTTTTATTACTCTGAACTTTAAAAAACGAAATTACATTTCACTGACACTTCCCTTTAGGTGTGTCAATAGCTTGAAAGATCTCAATTGCTAAAAAGAAAGCCTTTTGTTTTATTTTACTCTTTCTCCAGCCTGGATCTGAAGTGTCTTCTGGGAATTTTGAAGCAAAAAACAAATCAAACGATTTGAGATATATTAGTCACTAGATTCTCCTCTCAGAGCCTCAGAGCTGTTTTCACAGTTCTTTGATTTCAATCATCATTATTCCAGTCTTCTTTCTATCCATCTCATCTTCCATCTTTTATAGAAGTAAATTCTATCTTTAAAGGACTGTTTTAAAATTTTCTGTTTGTTTTTGTTTGTTAGTGTGTTTTTAGGACTTCTATTAAGTATATTGGCATGGGTGCTGAATTAAAAGGAAAAAAGAATACAGATTAAGGATAAAGTATTTGTGTGAATGCAGTGTTCCAAGGGATTTTATCTATTGTAATAAGAATAAATAATAGCAGTCACATTTTTGATGATAACTAGCATTTATAGCACTTTAAGGTTTTCAAAGCACTTTACAAATATTGTTATACATAACCCTGTTAAGTACTAGGAGTAAATTGAGGTAGGGGATTAGAGAGCCACACAGCTAGTAAATGTCATAGTATGGATTGGAACTCAGGTCTTCCAGTATTCAGCACTCTATTCACTGTGCCATTTAGTCAGATATTCTTCTTTTTAAAGAGGTCACTCTTAAAAACAAAAAACAAACAAAAAAAAGGTGAAAGTGTGTTAGTGGGGAAATAAAAGTATTCTCTTTAGTGAAACTTTGTATTTTCCAGTTACAGAAAAGAACTCTAACTATGAGAATCTGGTGTTAAAAGCATTCAAAAAATTCTACATATCGTAGCTTGTTCTATATATGGGTAATTTATCAAAATAACAATTGAGGAAGTTCCCATTTTAAATCACTGCCAAATTAGAATGCAGTTAATTACAAACAGTTCTGTTACATAGTGAAATATTTTAACAGTTTAACCTCAATGATTCAGATTTCAGTAATTTCAGATAATTGGACATTGCTTGAGCTGAAATTTATTCTTGTTTGGCAAACTGGCCTTCAAAGTACAGAGAAAATGAGTAGTATTAATAAAAAAAAGATTAGGGGATAAAAAGCATTCTATTACTGGAAAAAGGACAGGGAAAACAGCAACAACAACAATAACTTGTCAAATATCACAGGCACATTGAAAATATTTACACACAAAAAAATATTTTTAAATAGTTTTTAAAAAGTATTCTTTAAACTAGGTATACTGAAGACTTTTCCTAGGTAATTTAACTCAAACCTAATCTGAGCTTGAAAACTTATAAAATCACCTTCTTTCTTGTGTAGACTCATTCATTACAATGTTTTCCCTTTAAATTTGTCAAATATGAAATTATTGTCAATATAAAATTTTTCAAGGAGAAAAAAGCATTCTTTCATTTGTTGCAACTGTATTTATAGACTAATAAGTATACCTTAGGAGATTTTTATTTCTTATTGGATAATGATTCACTGAGGACTGAGAGTGATATAAGTAAAATAAACCAATGCTTTGGCTAAATAAAAGTTTCTGAGATCATTTCTTTATATATATATATATTCTGAGATCATTTCTTTAAAAGGAACTCTGGTGAATGAGATGTCTTAAAATTGTTCTGTGGCACAATAAACTTTTTTGCATAGAAATCACCTCTTAATTTTGTCAGTGGTCAAAGGCAAAGTTATCTACAACTACCTCCCAAGTACATAATTTAGATTTTTGTTTTTTTTTAATTTCTGCTTACCAGGTAACCATGTTTTATTTTAGGGATGAGGGTAGGGTAGACCTGTATTGCTAGTATAAAAAGAGGTCTCTCTAAGGAACACCCTCTACCAATGTAAATAGGAATAGAGAGCCTGACATCATGAATAGGAAACTGATCTAAAATTTAGGAAGACTTATATAAATCCTGCCTCTAAACATATTGGCTTAGTGGTTCTAGGCAAGTCACTTGACCTGTCAGTCAGGTCTCTAAGATTATAAACTACAGAGAAACTAAAAATGCTATTAATAATAAATAATAACATCAACTAACACCATCATCAGAAGTAACATTTGTGTAGGGATTTAAGGTTTCAAAATTCTAGAGTTAATCTCATTTTATCTTTATGATAATTTTGGGAAGTATATGTTGTTATCCCTATTTCACAAATGAGAAAACTTGCCTATAGTCACAGCTAATAAGTTTAATCTTGAATTCAGGTCTTTCTGACTCCAGCTCAATCACTCTATCGATTTGGACCACTTAAATTTTTGTGAGGTATTTAACATAAATTATCTCATTCAAGTCTAACAACAACCCTAACAAGTAAATACTATAGTTATTTTTGTCTTCATTTAACTGATAAGGACACATGGATGTTAACTGACTTGCCCATGACCACAAAGCTCTTAAAAGTCAGTGGCAAGATTTATGCCCAATCACTCTGGATTCAAATACAGCATGCTACCTTACATAAGTCCTTCCCTCTCAAATGTCTTCATGACTAGTTAAGATTAGAACTTGAAATATAATTAAACCTTTTCATGATACCCAAAATATGGTTACCATCAAACATAAAAAATGTATTTCTTGATATGTATGTAAAAATAAGAATACAAAATATATTTTTAAAAATTGTTGCTAAGTCCCATTTAGGAAACCACAATCAAATAAGTTATAAACTACAAAAATATATTTGTTGGATATTTGTTTTTCTTGAAATTGGCATACATCTTTGCCAATGCATTTTACTTTTTGAAGGTATTTTTTAAATGATATAATTATTTAAAATTTGCCGAGATACAATTTGTCATAGTGAATAGATCTAGCAGATGAGTTTCTGACATATACTATCATCTTCTATAGGAAGGCCTTCCTGAAATAGTTACTAAATTTTGAATGTACTTATTCCCTTACTAGAATGTTTTATCCCCTACTAAAATCTTACCCTCTTGAGGACAGGTATTATTTTGCCTTTCTTTGTATTGTTGTTTAGCATGGTTTTTGTCACTTAGAAAGTACTTATGTGTGTTTGTTTATTGATACTTAGGAGTATGATGAAAGGCAAATCATTTAACCTCTCATGGCTTCAGAAAGGTATCTAATTCTATAAACTATATATAACATAAATGGAATAGGAAGTTCCTTACATTAATTAAATCACAGATCCTAGAACAATAGGAATTTTTTATTACATATATGTAAGTCTCCACTTCCTCTGAACGTGCATGGTGAGGAAGTAACCATCTTTATTTTTCAGTTAAATTACATTGCTTCATCCCCAAATTTAGACTACAGCTCAAAATCTAAGAGCAATTGACATAGTTGTACACCTATGGAAATTCTGGTCCACGACTCAAATTAGGATTCCCTATGTAATTATAAAGATACTTACCTAGGTTGTACCAGACATCCATTTCTCCACTCAGTGTTCGCACTTCAACAATTGTTTGTCCCAAGAAATCATCTGATTCTTTTTTGAAATGCTGCTTGACTCTGGATTTAATATCATCATCTTCATCCCATACTCTGACTTTGATTCGGTCGGTAGAGTTATGGCATTCACTGAAAATAAATATATGTTAGCAATAAATCTTTATAGTCTTAAAAGGAGTCTGGGAGCAAAATTTATTTTACATTCATATGATTCTTGAGAAAATAGTGAATAACATAATCTATGTCTATGATGTTTTGGATGTTAGGGAATATAAAGATATACAGCCAATCATGACCATACATTCTAGGCTTTAAATACTTAAAGCTGCAGAAGACTTTTGGGACACCTTGTATTGGTAGTATTATTGTCATATAGCCAAACGGAGCTTTTGATTTAGTGTTGCATTTTCTAACTAAACCCATAATATATTCCCTTAGATTGTGGAACCCTACGTAATCAAATAGAATTAAGAAACCTCCCCATAATTAGCAAGGTGGCAAAGTGGATAAATTGCTGTACATGGTTTTAGGAAGATGTGTTTTTGGATCCTGCCTCAGACATTCACTGGTTGTAGAACCCTGGGCAAGTCAATTAAATCTCTTCTTCCTCACTATTCTTATCTGTCAGATGGCTATAATAGTAGCATCTACCTCATAGAGACACTGTGAGGATAAAATGAGAAAATGTATAAATTATATATATGTGTGTGTGTGTAGTGTGTCTATATACACAAATATACACATGAACATACAAACACGTGTATGTATATAAGAGAGAAAGAGAGAAAGAAAGAGAGGGAGGGAGGGAGAAAGGAAGAGAGAAAAATGTAAAAAAATACATTGTGTACTAAGGAGACTGAATGTAAATCCAACACATGCAATGTTCATTTCTCTCCCATGTTTTTTCCCCTTTTTGATCTGATTTTTCTCTCCCAACATAATTCATAAATCAATGTATGTTAAAAACTGTAGAGAGCCAGAACTCTGGGGAACTATACTTGAAAGTATACTTGAAACGAGGTGTTAGCTCAGAGGAATTGATGAGACAATGGTTGTCTAGCTTACATATATAGTTAGTACTTAGCATGGTGATGGAAGGGTTCTCTAAGTTCGCACAATGGGATAATGATGTAATTGTAATAGAGTATATAAGGACCAACAAGGACTGGAAGAGGGACATTCTATCTCCCACCATCATGGTAGCTCTCCTGCCTCCTGCATTCCTCCACTAAGACTAAGGTCCATCTGAAGGTTGCCTAAAAAGCTAGCCCAGCCCTAGGCAAAGGAGCAGACTGTGAAGGAGATAATAAAGACTTTGTACTTTATTTCTGACTATTCTTGTGGTGATTATTCTGCTGAAACCAAGGCCCATTCAGAGGGCCTCCAGAAAGTTAACCAGAACATTACAAAAAATAAAAACTAAAAAAGAAAAAATTAAAATCAAAAAATACTTTGCAAACCCTAAAGTGCTATATGGTTAATTATTATGATTATCATTATTGATATATTTTAGCTTATGACTTTTTTTAATTCATAGAGATACGTTATATAATCAGCCATCCAAGGCCACACCTGATTCCTGCCTCTTTAGGACCTAGAAATGACTGTATGTTTGAAAATTTCTCTAGAAGATCCTAAAAAGTTTAAGTGAGCCATGGCACCAGATTATATTTCAGTCAGCCAAAAAACATTTATGAAGCATTTGCTATGTCCTAGGAATTGTACCATGTGCCATGGATAAAATGGAAGACAAAAACAGTTCACAACCTCAAGGAACTAACATGAAATAGAGAATCCATCTTGTAAATAACTAAGTACATACAAATATATCTGTCTGTCTATCTATCAATATATCTATCTAGTTGCAGTAGAGAAGAATGAGAGAGAGAAAGATAGAGAAGGTATAGAAAGGTGGTATAATATCTGTCATCTTAGTACCAGACTACATTTGAAGAGTCTCATTACCAGGAAGTTGGGCACCAAGAAATGAATTTTGACCATGGCTGTAACAACATGGAATAGAAGAAAAATACTAAATTTTCAGTCAGTGAGCCCAAAGTCAAATGCAGGTTTTCTTTATTACTGAGATGGAGCAGGAGTGATCCTCTGTGGAGATGTACACATACATATGTAATATCTATTATGTATAACATATAAAGAAACATGCATACATGTGTATCTATCTATGTTTATATATATATACACACTCATATATATGACCCTCTACATGATACAGCCAGAAGGGAGGTTTCCTAGCTCAGTGGGGGATGTGTTAGTCCAACAGAAAAAATTCCCTTGATCATTTCTTTGAATGCCATTATTTTACATCCGAATCTCAATTTCCTCATCCATAAAATGAGGACATTTTATTAAATAAGCAGTTAGGGGGCACACTGGATTCAGCACTAGACTAAGTTCAAATCTGGTCTCAGACACTTACTATCTGTGTGATCCTGATAAATTCCTCATCTGTAAAGTGAGTTGGAGAAGGTAACGGCAAACTATTCCACTCTCTCCACCAAAAAAAAAAAAAAAAAAAAACCTCAAATGGGGTCATGGAGAGTTGGACACATGTAAGTGCAATGCTTAACCACTAGCTCTCTAGAGAAAAAAATTATATATGCTAAAATTTAATCTGTTTTACTGATTTTTTTTCATTGCTTTCAATCAAAAAAATCAATAAATGAATCTTTGATTTGTAGTTTTTATTTTCTAGATATAAATGTTCACCTTGATAATTTAGGAATCAGCTCAAAAGCCAGTTTAAGCTGGCTCCAGCATATTCCTGCCTCTATCATTCCTCCCAGTTCTAAAAATCTAAGAATCTATTAATTTTTAGAGGTTATCTACCAAAGTATAGGGGTTTGCAATGGCTGTCTTCAGAGAGAATAGATGAACCTATGAAATTGCAGACCACTAAAATAATAAAGTAATGATAAGTTCACTGTTCACCCTGAATAAAACTAGCCTCATAGTTATAATTCTACCACTGTTATAAAACATCTGGAAAACACAGAAGAAAATAAAATTGAAAGTTGAAAAAAAAAGTTTTTCTAAGGTGAATTTTTCAAAGTATTCTTTCCAAAACAACATATTACAAAATGGATGGAATAAGTTCAGACATCAGAATTTTTCAGATGCCACCATCTCTTATCAACAGACATTGCCTTTATTTCTGTCCAGGTGAAAAGAAACCTTTTGGTCTGGTTCACAGAACACAATTAGCAGAAAGGAAGTTTTATCAGCTGGTTCCCAAGGCAGCAACCTTACAGTCCTTTAGTAACGAAGCAAGAATATTTATTGGAGAGTTAACAGTGTGCTATATAAGAATCCAAAGGATAAAAATTAAAGAAAAAAAATGCACAATAATCAGAAGTAGGATAAACAACTGCAAAAACTGTGGTCTATTACAGTGGAAGTTGTCTTTGTTGATTACATAAAATTCTCCATTTTTTTGTGACAATGGAAAAAACAAATTTGTTGAATAAATGCTATTCACTCCCTTAATTTTATGCATAAATTTAGGATTTTAAACAATTTATTCTCACTGGCCAAGGTGCGTCTTGTCCTGCTACCAGAAGACTGAGGCTGGTGGGAACTCTAAAATGCAGTGGGCTAAGTAGACTATGGCAATTGGATGTACCCAATAAGTACAACATCAATAAGGTGATCCATAAAATCAAGAGACTACCAGGTTTTCTAAGGAGTGATGAACTAATGCAGTCTGGGTAAATACACGTGAATAATCCTTTCTCTTTTAGCCTGAATGAGACAAGAAATGAGAGACAGACAGACAGACAAAGAGAGACAGACAGACAGACAGAGAGACAAAGGGGGAGGGAGGGAAGGAGAGAGAAGCAGAGGAAGAGAGAGGGAGAGGCAGAAAAAGAGAAGGGATAAGAGGGGAGAGGGGGGAGAGAAGGAAGAAGGGAGAAAGAAAGTGAGATGAGAGAGGGAAAGGAGGAGAAAGGGAGGGACAAAAAGAGAGATAGGGAAGGAGGGAGTATAGTACACACACTTTAATAAGAGTATGTGTAAGTGTATATTTATCTGTGTGTAACACACACATATACACACACAAACTATTGTTTTTTGTTTTTATAATCAATGAGATCAGCTCTATAGTTGATTCTATTCAAACATACATACACATTAACCAAACTACCAAATTGATTTTCCAAGATTTGGGGATTTTCTGTTATATAACATGACCTTATTTTCTCTTCAATTCCAGTACAAGTGCATACAGTTTAACCCAGCTTAAGATGAATGACTCTACATAAAGAATGTTCTGAGATTTTATCAAAGTTACTGCCCCCTCACATTGAAGTACTGGAGCTGTAACAAATCATATTATGAAGCTTGAACAAAGCTGACGGAAAGGCTTAGAAACTAGAAACTTCTCCTGTAATCTTGGGGTACATTTTGTAAGTCTTTACCACCTACTTGTTCCTCAACTCCTTGCAATATGGCTTCTGTCCTCAACATTCTATTGAAAAAGCTATTGGAGGAAAGCTTCTGACATGACAATATTTTCATTTTCAATTATCTAGCCCCTTTACCAAACCCACAATAGTAAAAAAATCACCTAGTATCATAGAACAATGTCAATTAAAAGATAAGAAAGAAATCACAAGGAAATGTAGTCTCTGGTCACAATTCTTCTGAATCAACTTCCAGGTCCTGCCTCCCTTGGGCTCCATTTTACAGCCTTTTTCATGTATTTAAAATAGAGAAAATGTTAGCCAAATGCCCATTAACACTCTGAAAATCAGTGACTCTAGTTAACTTGAAGTTTGAGACCAGCAGTGATTAATGGTGGGTAGATTTGGGGAATCATAAGGAAGGGAAAATGTACACTCTCTCTCTTACATACATACCTGCATACACACATGTATACATGACATATATATATATGTATAGATGTGTATACCCACATGTGAATATACACTCACCTAAACATATTTATATATGAGTGCATGTACAAGATAAAAGTATGTATATTTGTATATATATTTATGTTATCATACTACAGGAACTTCCAGCCTAAATCATAGAGGACTACCAGAAGGAAAGAAAATTTTAGAATATGATTGTGATCACTGACACTTCTCATTTATTTTCCCAAACACAAACTTTGGTTTGGTACTTGGTCAATTAAAGAAATATGGACTATAATTTTTGTAGGTATTCACTTTGGAATGACTAAAATTTTGAAACCAGATCTGAAAAAAACACTTTGAAATGGAGAGATGTGGTTTCCCCCTTTTGTTCTGATTTTTTTTCCCACAAAATAACTAATATGGAAATATATTTTAAATGATTGTGCATGTATAACCTTTATCAGATTGTTTGCTATATTGGGGAAGGGGAGGGAAAAGAGGAAGGGAGAAAAAATGTGGAACCCAAAATCTTACAAAAATTGATGTTGAAAACTACCTTTTGCAAGTGGAAATGCAATGGGAAAAATAAAACACTACTTAATTTAAAAAACAATTGGAGAGACACGGCATTGCTATTTTCTATGTATTTGTAATTAAGAGCAATTAGTTTCCCATTTTCTGTTTTGAAGACATGTGGTATTGACATATTTCAAGACACTGGGTGGTTAGGACTGAACAGTGACTCTTTGGGTAAGTGGGAAAGGAAGGCTCTAGTAGTGATCTGAAGCATTGATATAAACCCATAGACAACATCATCTCTGTTTCTGTAGCCAAAGCAACAAGGCCCTTCCTTCATTTGCCTTAAACTTCATTCTTCCCTCTTGAGATTTTTTTCTCCTAATTAGCAGCTTCACTTCCAATTCTCCTGTATTATGACATTAGACTAAGGTGAGTCTTGATATATGTTTCACTTGTATAAAATGTTATAAGGATGATACACCTCAAACTGATTTCATCTTACAGAAGAAAGCTCTTTGGGTTGGAGATAGAACTTATGAAATTGTTAATTCTGAATCATCTTCCTTCCCTCATTTCTCTATGGCCCTGGTAGCATACAGTTATACACAATATGGACATACACAATGGATGAGAAAAGAAAAAAAGACAGGTAGGGAACTTATTCAGAAGTCACCAAGGTACAGTAAAGAGAATGATCCCCAAATTTTGGTGTTACTGTATATGAACCTGATGTGTGACTCTGAATTACTTGGACAAGTCTATTATTTTTGTAATCTCCAAGAAAATTTCTGGGAGGTTAGATGTCTACAGGAAACATGATATATGACCTAACAAAACACCATCAAAAACCAGGGTGAAACTGCCAAGCAGGCTGTGCATTAAAAGCATGATGCAGAACAAACTGAATCTGTCAAGAAAGCAGAACTGGAATTTTCCTCATATGGAAATAGGATCTCCTGAAGAAGGATGGCTGGTATTTGCCAAGAGCTACATTGGTTTAGAGAAGAAATCTATACTATTAAAAGACAAAATGTGCTGAGAGCTTGACCTGTTCAGGACTCTTAAGGAGATAAACAGGTCTTTGGAGAATAAGATGGGGGAGAGATATCTCTTCATTGTCTAAGAGCTCTGTTCTGAACAGTATTTTATTTTCTTTAACCTGTTAATAAAATGCTTCTGTGATAATAAAGACTTGTGTATTTACAAGGAGACATCATTAATTTGTGGTGCTATCGAATAACTTCCCAAAAACTTCTAGTGGAATCTATAAGACAGTTTAAAAAATGCCCACTATTTGTGCCCAGGCTCTTAATTTCTCATCAGATCCTACATTCTCAATATGACATTTGTTCTCAGTTGTTGATTAGATTCTTCATAACCTTATTTTATGTTGTCTTTGACAATGATACTAGAGTCATTTGCCATTTCCTTCTCCAGCTCAGTTTAAAGATGAGAAAACTGAGGAAACAGAGTTAAGTGACTTGTCCAGCGTTACATAGGTTACTGAGGCTAGATTCAAACTCACAAAGATAAGTCTTTCTGACTCCAGGATCAGTACACTATTTATGACAGCACACTATGAGCACATTTTCCTAGCTGTCATATACTTACTCTCTGTGTTTCTGTGTATGTGTGTGTAACTTGCTATTAATTTTAAAAATTAATTAATTTATTTTAATACATATTGTTTTGTGAATCATGTTGGGAGAGAAAAATCAGAACAAAAGGGAAAAAACATAAGAGAAGGAAAAAAATAGAAAAAAAAAAAAGAAGTTATAACACAGCATGCATTGATTTACATTCAATCTCCATAGTTCTTTTTCTGGATGCTGATGGCATTTTCTGCCCAAAGTCTATTAGGATTGCTTTGTATCACTGAACTACTGAGAAAAACCAAGTCTTTCATAGTTGATCATCACATATTCTTGCTGTTATTGTGTACAATACATTCCTGATTCTGCTTGTTTCACTCAGCATCAGTCCATGTAAATCTTTCCAGGCCTAAAATCAGCTTGTTCAACATTTTTATAGAGCAATATTTTATTACCTTCTAATGCCATATCTGATTCATTCATTCACATCCTTATTCTTAAAAGGTTAGATTTATATTAATATAACCCCAAGAAGCAGAAGTTTTACATATACAACGGGCTTCTTCATTTTGGATGAAATTACAGGCTAGTAGTCTGTCAATCAGTCATCAAGCATTTATTCAGTGCTTGCTCACCATGAACTGGACCCTGCAACAAGCCCTGGAAATGGAAATCAGCTAGTACCTAATATGTTTGAATAGGAAAATATTCTTGTTAGGAAGACAAAAGCATTATGCTGTAATCTCCAAGAAAATTTCTGGGAGGTTAGATGTCTACAGGAAACATGATATATGACCTAACAAAACACCATCAAAAACTAGGGCGAAACTGCCAAGCAGTGGTCAGTTATCAGGCTGTGCATTAAAAGCATGATACAGAAAAATGATTTTTAAATTACAAATGAGTTGCTAATCTTCACTAATAGAGGGAATTTCCCCACTGGGAGTACTCTATACCATTAACTCACAATCTAAATGTATCTCTCCCATAAAGCCTTTAATATTTAGTTCACTAAATAAGTAATTAAACTATAAGTTAATTAAATAATATGTCTGATTAAAGAGATTATATCGACAGGTGAATATGAGAAGGATTTGTATAGCTATAGTCAGAATTTGTCTGCTGTTAATGTGTGTGTTCATTTTATTAAAGTAGTCTAAAAGAAACTACTAAGAATTAGGTCATGTGAGATAGATTTGATAGTTATAGTCAGAATTTGTCTGCCCTTAATGTGTATGTTCATTTTATTAAAGTAGTCTAAAAGAAACTACTAAGAATTAGGTCATATCATCTTTGTTCCTCTAATGCTGAAAAAAATCATGTCCTTTGTTACATATCTCCTCTGGAGCATTCTCTATAATATCTAACAATCTGATACAATTTTGTCTTCAACAAATAGCATTTTTTCTATAATAAAATCTTTTGTCATGTAAAACTATAAGATCATTTTTTGAAGCAGGTAGGATTAGATTTATTCCTTTCTTTTATTCTTCCAAAAGCAATTATATTGTCTCTTAAGTAATTCAACTATTGATACTGATGTATGCACATACATCTATCCCTCAGTAAATGGAAAAGATGAGACACTACCTGGAAAATATCAGCATGAATTCAA
The DNA here is from genome assembly GCF_902635505.1 of Sarcophilus harrisii. Taxonomy (NCBI): domain Eukaryota; kingdom Metazoa; phylum Chordata; class Mammalia; order Dasyuromorphia; family Dasyuridae; genus Sarcophilus; species Sarcophilus harrisii. Next base: position 506,333,178 of record NC_045427.1, on the reverse strand, counting down.
CAGTTTGGCCCATTTCCCTACACAAAATCAGATTAAGGGGGCAATGAACTGGGAAACTGCTGGAAGCTACTGATTATCAATGGTTTTAACAGAATTCTCTTTTGGGCTCTAACTAGCTTCTCTATTTATCCAAATCCTTTCTTTAACTTCAGAGAAGCAACATATTATAATGGAGATAGTAGTGAATTTCACTTCCAGAAGATCTGTGTTCATAGTCTGCATCAGATGCTTAATTATGTCACTAAAATTCTCTCCAACTCAGCTCCCCTAGCAGTAAACCAACATTAAACCAAATCTACTGCATTGGTTGTCATGAGTTTCAAATGAGATAATGTATGTAAAACACTTAAAAATATCAATGAGCCATAAAAATGTCACTCTTGGGCACATAATGGACCAAACTTATCATTTTAGATAGTAGGGTATATTTGACTTTTATTTTACTATTTCCTTTACCCCCAAAATCCTGAGATAAAAGACAAACATTATTTAACTGAATGGGACTTTGAATCCAGTTCTTTTGTAGCCAGTTCTCTACCATGCCACGCTGCCTCTCGCGATGAAGCAATCATGGTAATTTTGTAATGAGAAAGTAGCATGGCAAAGCAGATTGATGACTTGGTCTTAGAGACAAGAAACCCCAGTTTAATTCTTAACTTTGATTCGTGCATACTGTTTGTAGGACCATGATGATTCATTTAAGCTCTCAGTGTCACTAACAATGCTTTATAAAGGACTAAGTTATAAATGAACTATTTATCTCATTTGAGAGAATTTCTACAGAGGAATTCCCTACATAAAAGGCCTGGATGAAAAAAAAATATAGGAAACAGTAAAAATATGAAAAATAGCAAAGTATATATACTAGAGTGAAATTTGAGATTTCATACCAGAAACTGTGTCCTTGGAAGCTCTAGCTAAGAAAAAGGGTATTACATATCTGATGGTCCTTTTAAATTCAGCAACTTAAAGGAAAATTCCTAATGTCTAACACAAGGTTAGTATTATGATAGGTAAACAGATCTACTATTTCATACATGAGTGCTCCCTACAATGATGTAGATTGCAACCAATTAATTCCTGTCTACCTGAGGTCATCCATGTCTTTTGCATAAACCATGGACAACCAAAGTGTTAAATAAATAGACAGATCAAAAGACAGATAAATAAAAAATAGCAAAACAATAGATTTTTCTAGCAGCCAGGTGTTACAATGGACAGAGTGCTATTCTTGGAACCAGGAAAACTTGTGTTCAAATTCTGCCACAAACATTTACTAGCCATGTGACCCTGGGCAAGTCATTTAACTTTGTGCAATCTTAATTTCTTCATCTATAAAATGAGAACAAGCATAGTACCTATGTCACAGAGTTATTGGGAAGGTCACATGAGATAATATGTACAAAGTGCTTTACGAACAACAAATTCTAAATGATACCTATATTATTAGTAATGGCATAATCATATAAATTTTAACAACTATTTTGTTTTTTAAGAGTCCTAGAAAGGTTTACGACTGTATTTTCTTGGTAAACCTTATAAATTTCTTATTAAGCGTCAGTTTGTATTTATGGATCTATTAAAAAGATAATTTATATGCCTTATCACTTCTCTAAATGCCAATTTCTGCACAGCACCTGTCATTCTGGTTGGTTCACCTATTGTAACTCAGATTCAAGTAAGAAAATGTTGAATTCAAATTGAGTTTTCTTTCTTTATGTTTAAATGAAACCCTTTTAGCCAATGAAACAAAACATACAAAACTCTTTATGTTGCCTTTCTTGGGTAGATTTTTAAATCCCATCAAATTGTATCAATGCAGAATCAAAAAGGAAAAATCTTATATGGACTTCAAAATTGTAATGACTCTTATTAGGTAGTTACTTTTCTGGATAAAGTGCTCTTCCTCACAATTCTGGTGTGTACATCCTCAATCATGTATCCTGTCTCTTTCTAAAACAAATATCTAGGATGAGGCTCACAAATCATATCTGAGGCAAAGGGAAGAGAGACTTTGGAAAGCTGTCTAGGAACTCAATACTCAAATCCCCAAGGCAACTGAAAGAGAGGCTACTTCTTAATTATTACAACTAATTATTCTTGATAACTATTACACAATTGTTTCTACTTTCTAAAGAAGTACAAATGCTGCTAAACCTGCTAAACCAAGAACAAACTGTCAGTATACACTAGCAATAATTCAACTTTTCACTTAAGACCTTGATCTTAGGGATTTGATCTACTACATTATTCTAAGTATATAATGGTTTTTCCAGGATCTGGAAAAAGCTCGATTATTAGAAGAACAGTATAAAATGGCACAGATACTCTGTAGAAATCATAAGAACCCCCATTTATGTTGCAGTACAGAGCCAAGATAAATCAAATTAATGTTGTTCTCCAATCCTCCAAGAACTCTTATCCATAAGTCTATAATGCCCACTCCTCTCCCCACCTCCCCACAACTTCTTACTTTTGTAGTTTCCCTAAGGTGTACTAAAACTTACTTTACAAAAATACTGTGAAGCAATTTTATTGCAAATATTATCCCATTTTACATATGGGAAAACTTAATCTTATACAACTAGATTTGATCATGATTCAAACAAAGGCTTCCAGATTCCAAGTACAGAATCTCTGGCTTCAATTCTCTCTTCTGTAAAATGAGGAAGTTGGTCTAGATGAATTCTGAGTTCTAACTAAGATCACCTACCTCACAGCGTTGTTGTAAGAATAAAATGAGATAATATACTGACACACAGTATTTTGCAAACTTTAACATGCTACACAAATGCTAGGTAGGTCATCTTTACAGTCCTTTCTTCTTTCTAACATTCCACATTGCTTTTCTCCTCTATATACCATCTCATCTTCCTAATCTCCACAAGGGCTTTTCCTTCATCCCCTTCTTTTACATTATTTTACTTCAACTTGACATAATCTTTCTCTTCCCTCCTCCTTTCATATTCTATGTTTTGATCTCACATCAATGTTCAAAACTCCTACTACAATGACAAACCCCAAACTAAATACAAATTTCCCACACCCTTCACCATTATCCCTTAAGCTATAGCCTAACTTTCCCCTAGATGTAAATTTCCATTGTCCTACAGAGTAATCTTGACCTACTTCCCTCTACTTCATAACACAAATTTCATACCCAACTACTCTAAACCCAATTCTCATGGTTTGATCCTCTTCCTTACTCGCAAAGAACTTTAATCTCTGCCCATAGACTTTCTCTGAATTCTTCCTATATCCAAACCCAAATATTCCAAACTCCTTCTTATCCTTTAATTACTACACTCCCCTCTTCTCTTCCTCATCTATCCTCATCCTTTTAAAACTACTTCTCTCCTCATTCTAGCATTCTATATCTTCCTTCTGCCCTAAATCACATACCTTGAATTCAAAACTCATTTCCTTTCCCCAAGCTCTAACATTTACTCCTCTACTCCCATTTTTACTTTTAATTTTATCCATTTTCTATCTTCTCCTCTATTTTTCCTCACACTCCACCCCTTCCCTAGTGACTAGTTTCCCAACATCCACAATCCTATATGTGCTGTTTCTCCTTATCTCTGCCTGCTGGTTTCCTTCACGTTGCAATTAAATCTCACCTTCCATAAGAGAACTTTCCTGATTCCTCTTTATTTTGCTTCCCTCATTCTTCATTATTTCAAAAATTATTCCCCTTTATATAGCTTTTTTAAAAAGACTTGGTTGTTTGCATGTAGTCTCTTCTATCAGACTTTGAGATCCTTGAGAATAAGGGCTATCATTTGCCTTTTTCTGTTTCCCAGTATTTACATAATAACTAGCACATGATAGGCACTTAATACATTGATATAATTAATAATACACTTAATACATTGACTGACTGATTATGCAAATCCTATTCATCATACCCAGAATCCCCATCCCTCAATTTTTAAATCCCTTTTTTGTTCCTTAATACCTACAGATTTCTCCTTTGTCTTGATACCTGTATTTCCAATCCCAATATCCCAGCCCTCTCAGTTCAGTCCTTTATTTCCCAAATCCCTAAATACATATCCCTGCAAATCAAAAGGTAACAGCAACCCAATAGAAATGCCGTTGAAACCTTAAAAATAAGATCACAGACTGACTTTTAGAGTGACTTAGCTTGTTTTTTCATTGACTTTCATTGATTTCATTTTTCATTGATTTTCATTCTCATCATGGAAACTGGCTAAGAAGATGGAAATGAGTCACCTTTAAAAGAGTATCTGAATATTTAACTTATTCATGGCACAAATCATTTTTATTATTTTTATAAAAAAAGAGGCAGCTAGATGGCATAGTGGATAGAATACCAGCCCTAAATACAGGAAGATCTGAGTTCAAAGCCGACCTAAGATACTTTAACACTTCGTAGTTGTGTGACACTAGATAAGTCACTTAACCCCGATTGCCTTAATAAAAGCAAACAAACAAACAAAAAAAAAAAAGAAAAACATTTTTAGAACACAACCTCCTTTACACTATGTCTTCCTGTTACTGCCACACAATCTAAAACAAGTCTAATTCAAAAATCTCAGAGACAGAATGAACACAGGCTCTCATAAATTTAAGGACATCATACTCCTTTCTTCTACCTTATAGCTAAGGTAATCTATTTATTTCTTTTCATTATCATAACTAAAACCAGACTAAGAAAACAATGACTCATTTTATTTGATCTTAACAACTCCCAATCTTTAATTTTTTTGTGTGTTATGTCCTGTCATCTAGGCATGGAATTCTCAACAAACTCCCTCTTTTAAAATAGATTAGACCTACCCTGTGCTTTGTGGTCTTAAATATTTGCCCATCGTCAAGCAGGCACTATGTCTTGGGAGAAAATCTTCCTTGGATCTTGATTCAGTAGAATCAGTGGAAATTTACCACACTGCCTCTCCAGACATGGGGATGTCTGTTAGCTTTATTAAACACACACACACACACACACACACACACACACACATACACAAAGAGTTCCTAGTTGCAATAGATGTCCTTTGATCTTAGCTAAGGGAAGGAAGTTATTCGTAGAGGAAATTATCACTATAGCCTCATTGAAAGGAAACATCCGGAGTCAAGACAGCATCAGAATTTTATATAGCAATTCAATTCTCATATTACAGCTTAATTCCTCGAACTCTGACCTACCAAATGGAAGTACTGTGAGAGAGTCAACTTTTACATTTCCTGTTATTGATTAATTATGAAGTAAGTAGTCTATTTCCATTAGAATATTGGCATACAACTCATTATTGAGTCAAAAATGCTGAACTTATTTGTTTTAAATTTGATTCCAAAACACAGGAAGATGTTAGGTTAGAGTCCTGGATACAAATTCAGTTGCATTCAATGACACCCTGTATATACAGGATAGCTGGGGATTCAAACAGCCCCAACAATTTACTTTTAATTAGGTTTTCTTTGTGGAACTGGGCTGAACTACTTAGAAATAACCCTGTATTAGAAAGAGAGAAGACACGATGAATAAATGAATAGAAATAGGCATTGAATTCCATGATTAGGATCATTTTCTGACAAAGACCACTAGCATTAAAATTACTGCCTAAATGATATCTCAAAGCTTTACTGTAGCTTGTACCAGTCTGGTATAGATGCACAGGATGGAACATTTTGAAGGGCCACATAATCTATTCTTTACCCCTATATTCTTTCTTCTCTACCTGCTCCCCAAACCGTATCCCATTAGACTATAAAGAAATAGTATGTCTTAATGTAAAAACAAAACAAACAAATTTAGAAAAAAAAACACACACAGGATGGGTAGCCACTTCAAATTCTACCTCTAAAGCTGATTACCTGTGTGACTTTGGGCAAATAATCATTCTAATTCCCAACTTTCAGTTTCATTATCTGGAAAATAAAGAGTTTGGACAATACAGGCTCTGAGATATTATCTAGCTCCAGATTTACAATATAATTTCCTAGTGTCATAGACTATTCCATTAGTAATTAAATTCTCTCTCTCTCTCTCTCTCTCTCTCTCTCTCTCTCTCTCTCTCTCTGTCTCTCTCTCTATCCCTATCCCTCCCTCCTTCCCTCCCCGCTCCCCCCCCTCACACACACACACACACACACACACACACACAAAACCCTCTTTAATAATCACAATCGAATTTTCTTTGCCTGACATTCAGGTGCCTCCATTAGTTAGGTTCAGCCTATCTTTTATTTTTTCTTTTTTTAAAAATAAATTTGTATTGATTATTTCTTTTATTTCCTATCACCTTTCATCCTACTCCCTGCCCATCTTTAATCTACTGTTGGTGCTCTCCTTTCCTGTTGTTTGCCCATAACAAACTAAGTCAATCTAAACCAGTCTCATTTCCTAAGTAGACCTGTCTGGCAATGGTTGAACCTCTCTTCATGATTTTGCTTTTTTATTCTTTCTACTTCATCATATTCCTTCTTTCTCTTGAGCCTTGCATGGTTCTCAATTTGTTCCACTCACAAGGCAATTCACAGTGAATTATTTGAATATGTATCCTATTTTCTCTACTAAAAATGAGATCTTTGAAAATATGGACTATGATATATAGATGTAGAGATACATGCACACATGTATATATACATATATATTGATAAATGTACATACATAAATTTGTCCATATATGCATATGAATACATATAATATTTTATATATTATTATATTATATTATATAACTATATATAATTATAACTAATGGTTGAATAGTCATTTTGGCAAGACTTAGACTAAATTGAGAATCTAACTTTCTATTTCTTCAGAGATTAAGAACAAGAAATGGAGGCTGGATTTATTTTTAGCAAGAATTTTAAAAATTTCCAGAGAGAGGAATGGAGAAGAGAGAAGGAAAAAAAAACAGAGAAAGTTATAGAATCAGAAAGACATAACAAAGACAGTTGGAGAGGAAGCAATATGGACTTCAATGGCTGAGCCAAAATAATTGATGGCACAGAGTAATGGGCCAAAAGAGATTAGCCTGAGTAGTAATCAAGGAGGGCCATCAGAGGCATCTTGGGATGGTCAGGTTGGATTGCTCCTATTATGTTTACTCTTCAAGAACTAATGGGAATTTCAATGAAAGGTCTATTCTCTTTTCCCAAAAATCCTTCCTAGTGGCTCTCCATTAATAGGCACAGTTAGGTATTCTACTAACTTCTTTATTTGGATACTTCTGCTAACCTAAATTTTGCCTCTACTATAAAGAGGCCAAAGATTAGCTAAAGATAAAAATATTTTCAAATTAAAGCAGAAAAATCAAACCTCTGCCTAAATGTTAGGGATGTTCTTGTCTCGGGGCACTGAGTAATTGTGAATATACTCCTCTAAATTTGTTGTTTAATATAAACTCCATAATGCTGCAGAAGAGGGAATCACATGAACCTCAGTGGACATTATATTGTTCCTAGGCCAAAAAAAAAAAAAAAGAAAGAAAAAGAGAAAAGAAAAGAAAATCAAGAAAAAAAGAAATATCCAAATTAATCGTAGGAGGGTATGGAAAACTATATCTTTAGTGGCAGAGAGGCTAGCCACTTCATCCATTTGATTCATACTAGCATAGTGTTTATTCCGAGTGAGATGTCAATGAACAACTATTAAACTCATAATTTTCTAATATTAAAAATTTGAGAGCCTGAGTTTTCATAAAGTAGGACTAGAGTTTTCATTTTTCTGCTTAAAAAAAAAAAGAAATCTCTGTGATGAAATAATTTCAGCTTTCTTAGAAATTTTGCAGATATAAAACCATTTTTTTCTGTATTTAATTAAATCGTTACACCTGTATATGTTAATGTTAAAGAAAGGTTAGGAGAGAGAAAAGGGCAAACAGAATGCTTAGAAGAATTGATGCAGCAGAATAATTGAAAGAAGTCTAAAATGAATAACTGAATAGAGATAATGGGGCAGGAAGAGAAAATGAACAATTATAAAAAAAATTGGAAACAGATAAACTGTTTAATAATGAGCCAAAACTTAAAAACTGAAAGGTGAATTGTGGGCTTATTCTTAAGACAGCACAGTATAGGAGAAATTGGATATTAATGAGTGAAGAGAATCAAGTAATGAAAGAAAGAGTGTGGGGGAGGAAGGGCACTGAAATTTTAGCCAAGTTCTGAGTAAGTTGGCAAACCTGAGAAATAATGAATGGAAATAGGAGTACAGGAAGTCAGCCTGGGCCAAAGAGCAATGCAGTACAATTCCACAGTTATAAAAAATCTACCCTAGGCAGATACTGTGGTGCGATAGAACAGGTTAGATAAGAAATGGTCCTTGTTTTCATGCAAATTAGTCTGGTAGAGACTCCCTAAACACAACATCATAAGAGAGGCAGAGGACTGGTCCTAAGGTTGTGGCCTAGGTCTTTGTAAGATAACAGTTGTAGGGGGGATGAAAGTCAACAGAAACTGAGGTTTTGTCGTGATATGCATTAATGGGTGACAAAGAAAAAGCCTGTCTCCAAAGTATAAAGGTATCCCATGGAGTGTACTATAAACAGAATTCAGGTGAAAAATAAGAGGGCTATAAAAATAGTTTCTACAAAGGAACAGTTGGTTTTCTTTCTCTCTCTCTCTGTCTCTGTCTCTTTCTCTCTGTCTCTCTCTCTCTCCCTGTCTCTCTCTCTGTCTCTCTCTGTGTGTGTCTCTCTCTCTGACCTCCCTCCCTCCCTCTCTCTCCCTCCCCCGCCCCCCCTCTCTCTCTGTCCCTCTGTCTCTCTCTCTCTCTCTGTGTCTTTCCTTCTCCCTCTCCTTTTCAATTTTGCTTCCTCTCTTCTTCTCTCTCTCTTGTTTCCCTCTTCCCAAATGTAGCAATTGGCTAATAGAGAGAAAATAAAATCCGTATATGCATATGAAAATATATTGCCTAACCCACTGACCTTTTGATTTTTAAAAATTACCTCCCAAAGTTGTTTAAATTGCTATGTATAAAATACTTTGAAAATACTATTAAAGTACTTTGTAAATGCTAGCTATTATTATCTTAATCTAAAATATGCAAATTTTTAAAAATTTCTGATAATCATATAATTGATTTCTTTTGTAGTACCATACATCTTATTTTATGTATTTAAAAGCATTTTTATGACAAGGGGTTCATAGGTTTGAACAATCTGTCAAAGGGGCTCATGACAAAATAAAAAACTAAGAACTCTTCTATCATCCCAATGGATCTCTCTTTCATCTGAGAGATTGTACTCATCTTGTGATTTAAAAATATATTTTTGAGAATTTCTATGTGTAGTAATTCTGGAGAAGGAAATGGCAAATCACTCCATTATCTTCAAGATAACTTCAAAGTGGATCATGAAGAATCAGACATGATTGAAAAATGACTGAACCAAAAAAAAAACATAATAATTAGAAAAAAAGTTAATTTGAAGCATTAAAATTTTTATTTTTGACAGTCTCACAGTGTTGAATGTCCCTGTCATGAAGAAATCATCAAAAGCTACTAATTCTCTCCTATACAGCCTACAAGTCAAAGTCTTCTTAGTTAGAGGGAGAAGGTCATAAGAAGATATTCAAAGTACTTTTTCATTTTTTTTTTTAGCATTCCTGCAATAGCTTGTAAATTTTAAAATATAAGCTTGTTTATTTTGCCATAACCCAATGATTATTTTTGTGTTTAAAATGACTTTGCTTTTTTATAACACAATTTAGGCTGATTATTAAAATGGGAAATTGAATGAAAAAATGCTAATATCTAATTTGGAGTAATATGGAATTAACCACTATTCCAGATAAACTCAATTTATGCATTTATAAGGCAATTTATATCTAAAAAATAAAGTAGATGGAAAAACAAACAGAGAAACAAAGAAACAAAAAAAACATGAGATACTATCTCAGCCCAAGGATTCTAGAGATTCTTCCAAAGTCAGAGGGAGGGACTCTTCCCACAAATTTCTTTAACATCATACTTGGCAAAAAAGCTACAATACCTGTTACATATTGGGAAGATGGACACATCTCATACCACTCCTGGTCAAAGGGAGAAGCACTGGTATTGAACAAGGCATAAGACATGGCCCGTAGCTCAAAGTGTTTTACCTCAGTTCTGAAATGTACCATTTCCCTGGATAATCTTTATGAAACAGCTCAGGAACTTTTGAATGAACAAGGTTCCCCTAAACTGAACCAACAATTCCTGACTTGTTTCCCAATCAGCACTGTTAGAGACCATCTCTGACTTGTCCGTATAAGCAATTAATCTCTGCTGACCTAACTACCTGTGCTTTTGGAGTTTTTACTCCATTGGTAATGTCAGGAAACTGAATCACTTCTATATGAATTGTCTTGGGAAGATTCTGAAGATCACCTGGAAGCATAAGACACCAGACACCGAGGTCATTTGCAGAACTAACCTGCCAAGCATTCACACTCTACGGCAGAGAGCACAACTCCGCTGGGCTGGCCACATTATTCGAATGCCAAATGTGTGCTTGCCAAAAAATGATTTTATGGAGAACTCCCATAGGGCAAGCGCTCAGAAGGTGGTCAGAAAAAGCGATACAAGGACATTCTCAAGGTCCCTCCTAAGAACTTTAGAACTGATTCATGATGTGAGAGACCCTGGCACAGGACCACCTAGCATGCAGACCCTCATCAGAGAAGGTCCTGTGCTCTAGGAGCAGAGCAGGAGTGAATTAACCTAAAAGAAATATGAGATGTGCAGTTAGAGAATCTACCCTACATGATCATAGGGATTATTTGTGTCTGACTTATGGCAGAGCATCCCAAGCTCATATTGATCTGATCAGCCACGGTTGGCCAAACTGTAACTCAATTCTAATAGTGATGCCATTTTGGTCCTCTTCAAGAAGGAACAACAACAACCAACCAATTCATTGAGCCCTTCCCTGGACCCCTAGACAGGAAACTGATCTTTGGTCCCTTTTTCCTTCTTATCTGATTTCCTGTATCATCCTCAGGACTGAATCTCCTGGTATAATTTGGCCAGTCCCCATGACCCATCCAGTTCGCTGGCCAGTATTCAATTCCACACACTTCTGCATAAATACTTCCAGTGCTGCAGACTTAACTACCTCCTGTGGTACTTCATTCAGTTTAACTAATTAAAAAAATAATTTATTATTTGAAACTAACTCTGCCATCCTATAACTTTCACTCTTTAGTCCAAATTCTCCTTTTTGGAAACATACAAAACAAATCTAGAGGCAGTTATATGGCTCAGTGGATAGCACACCAGCTCTGAATTCAGGAGGACCTGAGTTTGAATCTAGCCTCAGGCACTTTTCTATGTGTGTCTAAGCAAGTCACTTAACCCTGATTGGGGCAAAAAAAAAAAAAAAAAAAAAAAAAAGTCTAATTCCTCTTTCACACATAATGTCTTCAGTTTTTTGAAGATAACAATTATATCCTTTTTTCTTTTATTTTCTTTTTGCAGGGTCATCATCTCTAGTCTTTTCAAATGTTCCTTATAAAATATTGATTAGAGATCCCTTGCCATCTTCTCCTCTGGTTGTATTCCATTTTGTCAATATCCATTCTAAAATATGGATATGACATCCCTCACATGCTACAATGCCCTCATTCTAGTATGACTTGTCATGGAAGGATGATTATTTTAAAAGGCTTGCTGCATTTTTCTGTTTTTTCTCCTTTGAGTATAAGTTTTTTGCATCCTTCGTCTATCATATGCTAAAACTATATTACCTTTTGGTTTTGGAAGCCATATCATACTTGCAGTTCATTAAAACCCCCAAACTATATCACAGGAACTGCTCACTAGTCAAGTGTCCTTGTTCCTGTATTCATGTTAGTGACCTTTCAAACCAAGTGCAGGATTTTGCCTTTTATCCAATTAAAATCTATCTTGTTAGATTAGACCTGTATTTATAGCCTGTGGGAATTTTTTCTATCCCAATCCTGACATTCACTGCATTTCCCATTCTCTTTCAGCTTTGGCCCCATTTAATAAATATTAAATTTATGCCTTTTTCTAAATTTTTAAAAAATCTATTGAACAGAATAGGGCTAGGAAAAGAGCCTTGGGCCATCTTCATAGTTTTATTGAGTTTTATTGAATTTCACATAATAATATTAATAAAACTAAGAAGAACAGAAATAATAATAAATTGGGACAATATATATGTTTGTGCATATATAGATGTACACACAAACATATATATACACATGTAAAGATATATCTATTTACATATATATATTCACAGTTTTACACACACACACATACACACACACAATTTATAGAGAAACTGGACCTGCTATGAATCATTTATGATATCATGTCATCTCACAAATGGACTGGTCCATTCCTTCCTAACTGACCTCAATCTTCTTTTCAAATATTCTTTGAAGCCAGTCATTTAGGAAGGTGTGAACTTATCTTACCATATTATCTTCCAGTCAAAATGTCTCTATCACTCCAGGTTCATAGAGTTAGAAGTGGAAGAGGCCTTAGCAAACATATATTCCAGGAATTCTCAAAAGGTGATTCAAGAACCCAGGGAGGTCTCAAATTCTAGCAGATTCTTGGATTGTCCTTCACAATCTGTCTAAAGTACGGTCATACCCATTATTCTAGATAAGTATAAAGATAAAAATTATTTTGAAAATAATACTAAGACATTTCAATTATAATACAATAAGTTATCAATAGACATAAATTGTATAAAGCAAAGCTCCTTGGAATATCCCCAACAATTTTTAAGAGTGTACAGAGGTGCTAAAACCAGAAATCTGCTAATCTATTGATCAAATACATCACCTTAATTTTACATATTTTTGGTCTTGTATATACATATTCGACAAGTTAAGCATCTATGGATAAAAATGTAAAGAGTAATTACAATTACTTTGTAATTTTGCTGACATGTTTTCTGACCTGATTAGTTTGACTGCATTATTTGAAAATATCAGTTTTGCCATTTTAAAATCCTTTTGAGGTATGATAAGGTTATGCATTATGGCAGGTAAGTGGCAAAGTGGATAGTGCACTGGGACTGAAGTCAGGAAGTCCGGAGTTCTCATTTGATCTCAATTTCCTCATCCATAAAATGAGCTGGAAAAGAAATGGCAAACCACTGCCAAGAAAACTCCAAATGTGGTCACAGAGTCGGACATAATAATCACAAAGAATATGCATTGCTCTTGCATAGACTTTCTCCAGTACTGTTTTTATGGAGTGTTGTAATTTTTTGCTTTTTTCTCAGTGAGTAACAAGAGAAAGTCAGTAAGTGAAGCCCAGAGATAAGTCCCTGGCCCAGTGTCTCAAAGAAATTAAGTGGCAGAGTGGGGATTTAAACCTAGCCATCTTACTCTAAATCAAATTCCTTACCATTGTTAACAAACTGCTTCTAAAAACTAACTAATGCTTTTATTATCCAAAGGCTATCAAATGTTTTTTATGAAATCCACTGAATTTCCTTTTTTAAAATTTTCTGATACAATTGAGATTAAGTGACTTGCCCAGGGTCACAAGCCAGGAAGTATTAAGTGTCTGAGGAAAATTTGAACTCAGGTCCTTCTGATTTCAGGGCTGGTGCTCTATCTACTGTGCTACCTAGCTGCCCTCCTACTGAATTTTCTTAAGTGTTATTCTAGGAACTCTGAAGGAAAAGAAAATGTGGTCATTTTTACATGATTTGTTTTTAACAAACCCTGCTGGTTTCTAGTCTTTACCACTTTCCCTAATAAATCCACTATCTGAAAAAATCTAATCTACTTTTTTATGGGGATCAATAAGTATAATATATATTAGCCTGGAATTTATGGCATCTGCATTTGGAATTTTTATTAGCTTTAGCTTATTCTAAAACTTATTCTTTCTGATATGTGTGATACCATTCTTGCTCATCCCTGCAGTCTTTGGTATGCTACTTGCTTAAGCATCTCTGATTCCATTTTTTGTATGTATCATTTTAAAATGGATTAGAAAATTCTCTGTGAAATAACATTTTATATTATTTTCCTGATGTTTTTTCTTTTCTTTATCTGGTTCATTTGGAATTATGACATCAGAACTTTATTTCTGTCCCTCTTGACCATCTGTCCTCTTTGAACATTAAGCCAGGTGATAACAATATCTTTCATCATATTTTATTAAAAGCTACTTTAAAAAAGTATAAGATACATAGCCGATTATGTCTAGTACTCGCCTTCTTGACTACAATGAATTCTAAGAGGACAGGATCATTTCCTCTCTAAGCTCCAATCTTTCACTTCCATTAACTGGTCCCTCCAGATTAAGAATTTTTCACTTCAGTTTTCTGAGAAAAGGTAATAATTTTTCATTAAGAATTAGTCAGACTTTGCTTTTTTTTGTTTTTTAAACTTCTTTTGCAAATAATATTTCATTATAAAATCATAATTAAAGTTATGAGATTCAAAGTGTATGCTATCAAGCCTATATTCAGGTTAAGTTGTCTATACAACACAGATTTAGACCTGGAAGGAAAAGCCCAACTCACTTATTTTGAAGATGAGGAAACTGAGACCTAGAGAAGTACGCCAACTTGTCCCAACTTGCAAGGCAGTGCACATGGCTTGCCAGAAAGCATTCCAAATATTTATGCTTTAAACATCACAGCATATTTTGAATGAAACACCTTCTCCCTCCTCAGACTGGAACCTGGAACTTCAGCTCCTCCTGACTTAGAACCTGTGTTCCTAACTCACCATGTCTTTAGGCACTCACATTCCCATCACACTGCCCTCTGATCACCTTCCAACCACTGTCAATTTTATCCTCTCCCATTTCCAGCCCAACATTAACTCATTCCTACTAGCATTCTAACAAAGGGACAAAAAGCAACTGCACTTCTTAAAATATTGCACCAGGAATGAAGCAAGGATGTATAAAAGTAACCTTTGGGACTTCTTAGAAGAGAGTGTCATGAAGAGAGCTATAGGAACTGAGGAAGTAGTGGTCGGGCTTTTCAAGAGCAAAACAAGAATAATTTAATTGTTAAGAAGTACATGTGACTAATATGGAAATATGTTTTGCATGACTGCACACATAAAACTCATCAAATTGCTTGTCTTCTCAAGGTGGGAAGAGATAAAAGAAAAGAATTTGAAACTCAATTTTTTTAATGTTTACGTTTTTACATGTAATTGGGAAAAATAAAATATTGAATGAATAAAAGAAAATGAAAAATTTTTAGAAGTACAATAAACATCATGGATTGGTGGGATATAAAATTAACTGTTGGCAGCACAATTTTAGGGGCAGTTAGGTGGTATAGTAATAGTGTGCCAGGCCTAGTCAAAAATATTCCTTTTTCTAAGTTCGAATCAGGCTTCAGACACCTACTAGCTGTGTGACGCTGGGCAAATTTCTTAACTCTGTTTGCCTCGGTTACCTCATCTGTAAAATGAGTTGGAGAAGGAAATGGCAAACTATTCTAATATCTTTGCCAAGAAAACCCCAAATGGAGTCATGAAGTGTTGGACATGACTGAAAACAACTGAACAATAACCAAAATTACTTTGAGGTAAAGAATATATTTATGAGGTATAAATGGAAAATTTATTCAATATAACAAACATCCTTAATATAACTTTTAGAGTGATATTCCTAAGATTTGGATCTAAAAATTTCACCTTCCCTTTTAAAAAAAATCTTCAATAGCTTCCAATTGATTATAGGAGAGAAGAAGTGAGGGGATGGGATGGGAGAGATTGAGAAGCAGAGAGAGAGAGACAGAGACAGAGAGAAAGACAGACAGACAGACAGAGACAGAGAAACAGAAAATCTGTAAAGCCTTAGATAATTTCTTGGGGAATTGGGAAGATCATTTACTTTTTCATAGTCAGAGACATGGATTGACAGGTCTTTCTGTCATCAATGTTGGCCCTCTTAGGATTCAGGGATAAATTAGATTCATTATCAGCATCAGCCAGTCAATATGCCATGTTTTTACTCTCTTCAGATGGGAATTTACAATCTTCCATAGTGATTCCCTACTCTCCCCCTCTCCCCAAGGCAATTAGGGTTAAGTGACATGCCAGAGTCATACAGCTAGTACTATCTGAGGTCAGATTTGAATTCAGGATGGGTTCTCTATGCGTTATGCCATCCAGCCGCCCACTACTTCCTAATTTTTAGGTCTTATTTCATATTATTCCCATTAACATGATCTCTGTTGCAATCAAACATGCACCTCTTCTCCATAGACAATATTTTATCTTCTATTACTTTTGCTCGTGTTCCCACAGTGTTTAATACTGTTGTTATTTTTATTGTAATAATTTAGTTTGTCTTTTCATTTTTCTATGTAAGCTGCACAAAGCCAGGAATAGCTTCTTTTCTAAATCACATGATCATATTCTACACATAGCACTATCCTTTCCCTAGCAGACTACTTGATAAATGGCTGTTAAATAGGCAAATGAATGAATCACCAGATAGTTTTATTGAATAGAGACTGCATTAATGAAGGCCTAATAAAGAATGTTCATCCTCTGATTTCAGAAAGGCCTGGAGAGACTTACACGAACTGATGCTAAGTGAAATGAGCAGGACCAGGAGATCATTATATACTTCAACAACAATACTAGATGATGACCAGTCCTGATGGATCAGGCCATCCTCAGCAACGAGATCAACCAAATCATTTCTAATGGAGCAGTAATGAACTGAACTAGCTATACCCAGAAAAAGAACTCTGGGAGATGACTAAAAACCACTACATTGAATTCCCAGTCCCTATATTTATGCACACCTGCATCTTTGATTTCCTTCACAAGCTAATTGTACAATAATTCAGAGTCTGATTCTTTTTGTACAGCAAAATAATGTTGTGGTCATGTATACTTATTGTGTATCTAAGTTATATTTTAATATATTTAACATCTACTGGTCATCCTGCCATTTAGGGAGGGTGGGGGTAGGAAGAGGTGAAAAATTGAACAAGAGGTTTGGCAATTGTTAATGCTGTAAAGTTACCCATGTATATATATCCTGTAAATTAAAGGCTATTAAATAAAAAAAAAAAAAAAAAAAAAAAAAAAAAGAATGTTCATCCTCAATTTTTGTGAGGGTTCTATAACCATAACTATAATTTGGTATAGGTCTACATGGTGAGATGTGAGCCTAGAACCTAGATCTCCTATTTTGCCATTATACTATATTGCTTCTTAGATGATCAACTTTTAATCCCCATTTATTTCTCAGGGAAGAAATGACCAATGAATTGGCTGATATTCCGTAAGGTATATTTTGGGTGCATGTGTAACTCATTAATCTTATTTACTACATTCAAGGGCAATCCTTGAAATCCTTGCTTCACATGGTAAATTATTTCAATAATCATTTTCAAGCTTTCCAGACTACTCAAGTGTGATTAATACAATCTGTTGTCACTGCTGACATACATGGTGCAATTCTGTATGACAAATGACTTGATGATACTAATGGGATCATTATGAGTTGGCTCAGATGACTAAAAATATTTCACTTTGTACATGGTATTTATATATTTCATGACAAAGGAAAAGGGAGGAGGGAATAAGCATTTATTAAATATCTGCTATGTGCTAAGTATGGTGCTAAATCTTTAAAATTTTTCTTTCTTTGATATCCCCAGTGATCTAGGAAGATAGATGCTGTTATTAACCTCATTTTACAATTGAGAAAACTAAGGGAGATATAGATTAAGTGACTTTCCCAGACTCATACAGATAACAATCTGTATGTTAAGTGACTGGATATGGATTTGAACTCAGATCTTATTGACTTTGTGCCCAGAGCTCCATTCGCTCTACCACAAAGTTCCATGCTCCCTATTATAGGGTTTAGGGATAGATTAGATTGTACATATTATAAGTATAGGGAGCTTCTAAGGTGAGAAAAATTCCATAGGTCAGGATCTTTTCTGCAATTTATATCCTTAGAGATTATCTGGAATACTGAGAGTAGAAGTGGCTTGTCAAGTCCACACACCTTATCCTAGTTTGAGTCAATCAATCTCTCTCTGTATTATATTTGGCCTTCTCTAAATCTAGGATTTAACTAGTTTAAATCATTGATTTTCTATTCACTGTCATTTTAATCTTAGTCTTAAATTCATTGTGAAGTATTTTGATAAGCACTCTGCAATGGAGTTTAACATATGCTGAATTCATTTTTTGCCCCATAGATTGGATTGAGATAAAAACCATAAGCAGGGGTCCTCAAACTTTTTAAATAGGGGGCCAGGTCACTGTCCCTCAGACTGTTGGAGGGCCAGACTATAGTAAAAACAAAAACTTTGTTTTGTGGGCCTTTAAATAAAGAAACTTCATAGCCCTGGGTGAGGGGGATAATCATCCTCAGCTGCCACATCTGGCCCACAGGCCGTAATTTGAGGACCCCTGCCATAAGAAGTTGATCCTTGGCAGCATACTCATGCGGATGGAGAATATTTCACCTTTACATATAAGGCCACAGGCCCAACGCATTTACACTGTACTCACAGAAGGTCAAAGCTATTATAGAGATAAAACTGGTACATGCTTCAAATGGATAACAAGCATTTATCACTAGAGTTTCAGTGAATTTGCAAAACCTCTCTCCATGCCCAAAATGAACCCTCTCTTCTTAGCTCTCAGAATCTCAGATTATAGCTCGAAATGCTAACTAGCTTCTCTCTGAAGCCTTCCCTGATTCCTACCTACCCAGTCCTGAGCTGTTATTGTGCATACTCTTCTTTTTTCTAAATCACCTTGAATTTACTTCTCTCATAATATGCTCTATGACAATGTAAACTTACAATCTAAGCCTTTTAACTCCTGAACTTGAGCACCAAGATGAGTCTCCCTGGAACACATAAGCAAACAATGAATTCCCTTTCCTCTTAAAAAAAAAAAAGCAATTTATATCCAGATTATCCAATTTCAATACTAGCTAAATTTGAAAAAAAGTTATAATTAGTCATGACATGATGTACTTTTCAATTCTGTATGGGGATCAAGGATAAAACAAAAAAAAATGCTTTATGTTTAGATGAAACATGATATTGTTCAAAACACCTTTGCATGATATTTTATTATTTCTTCACAGGATATTTTTAGAAAAGACAAAGAAACATTATTCATATTTACAATTATTCTCTAATTTAGCATAAAACATAGCCCTTTAAATTCATACAATACTATCTCTGGTCTTATTGAACAAAACAAATTCAAATAATTTTTCTTGTTTTCTCTCCCTAGCTCCTTTTCTAAGCACTATGAGATAAGCAGGGCAAATGTTGTTTTTACAGATAAGGAAATTGAGACCCCCAAGATATTAAGGGACTTGATTAAGAAAACAAAAATAATAGCATTGGAGGAGAATAGAAATCAAGGTTCAATTTCTATGCTAGAGTCCATCCCACAAGGCTATATAGGACTCTATATTTGCAAGGACCGAGGGAGGAAAACAGAGAATAGACTACAGTAACAATAGAGATTGTATATTGAAATTATAGATGGTCCTTGGAATTCTGAATAGCCAACATGGCTCCATCAAGCTCCATTGCCCAACTCTCTCATTTTCTGGCTGTGATAACTGAACTGATTAAAATTTCCCATCCTATCAAGACTACAAAATTATCATTATCCATTTCAAAGAACAACACAGATGCTGATCTTTTCTGTCTAAATAAACAAATGCATAATTCCTTGTATCTTTAGCAGCAAATTAAGGAACATCTCATAAGCATTTGAAACACTTGGAAGGGATTCTCCAGAATGATGGCAAATCTGATGAATATATAACAGATTATTTATATATTCTTACATTGTAACTAAATTTGATTGGAAATGAATTATGTACCATAGAATCGGAGTTGGCCTCCATGATTTAGTAATTATATATAGAGAGAACCCAGGACATGAGATAATATATGAAGAAATCACATCACTTTTCTTTACTCATGCCATTAAATATTTTACCTAATCTATGAAAAGGGTATTGGTATGTCATCTACAGTAGGTGAGATTTTAACTCAAACTTTAAATGTAGAATCCAAAAACTATTTAAATGACCCTTCTATCTGATTAGTTTTATGATTCACATTGATATGCATACAAATAAAGCTTTTTCAAAGGCAAAAGTTACAAAGGCAGAAGAAGGTCACAGTCTTTTCAAAGACCATGTTTCACATTATCACAAACATTCTTATTTACTTTTATTCTGGTCCAGTCATAACAGTATTTCAATAGTAATTCACTTATGCAGTCCCTCTGTATCATGTGAAATTTCAGACATGATAAAATATTATTGCTGTATTTAATTCAAAATTTTCTATGGATGATAGTAGATAAGAGGTGAGGAGAGGTCAATTTTGTCTTGCTTATGGCAACCTGGAAGCCCAAGAACACACCTAATAACCTAGGACAGGACTTCAAGATTAGTGGTTGTTTTAGGACTTACTTGAACACCAAGATAAGTCTCCCTGGAACACATAAGCAAACAATGAATTCCCTTTTTTCTTTAAGAAAAAGCAATTTATACCCAGATTATCTGATTTCAGTACTAACTAAATATGAAAAACAAAACATAATTAGTCATGACACGTTGTACTTTTCAATTCTGTACTGTGATCAAAGATAAAAAAAGCAATGCTTTTGCATTGTTGCCAGAAATAAATATGTTTGAAATACATGAAATATATATATATATATATATATATATATATATAAATAACTCAACATGATTTAATTTTCTCTGGTTAAAGAAGAATCGGCTTAGAATGAGAGGGAAACATAATATTCTATATCATTTTATAAGCATAATGAACATTTGCAGTTAAAAGATCAGTTCTGAAACTAATTTAAATTTTTGTGATCATGACAAAGTCCTAGAATTCACAAAAAGATATAACAAAAATTAAATGAGTTAGCAGACATTAATGGAATCTCTTGGAATTATTCTAGGCAGACAAAGATGCAAACATGCAAAGGATATGTGACTTTAATTTAGAGCTGAAATCCTGACATTAAGAACTCACTGTGTCAACTTCAGATTGACTCTGACTTAACAATAAATCCTAAACAGTTAAATGCACAGGGTGACTAGATGAGTTTTTGCCCACAGTGATAAGAGTTAGGGGTGTGATCTTGAAATCAGGTTTTCTGGATTTAACTTCACTATTCTCCATGTATTCTCTCCAACCATATCATATTGCTAGAGGAATCAGTGAAATAAGTCTCTCTCAAACTATTCTTATATCTCAGAGACATTGATCACAGTAAAAATATAAAATGAAAATAAAACTTAAAAAATAAATGTATGATTTTAATAACTCTCTAGATGATTTGCATAAGGAAAACCAACTAAAACATTAATATTTTAAACAAGAGATTTTTTTCTGGCATCTCTATTTTATCTTCTGGATTCTACATGGCTGACAGGGTACCATTGATTTAAAGTGGAATTCCTGCTGCTTCAGGAAACACACACATATATAAAGGAAGCATAAATATAAAGAATGCCACTGAAATGTGCAAAAAATGGGTATAATATCAATATAACTTGGAATGCTTTATTAAAAATAAAACTAAATAGAGTGTTATCCATATGGACTAAGATGTGCAAATATAATTTATTCATATTTTAAATTTTTATTTCAGTGAAATACATCTGGAATATGGAGGTGGGATTAAGGATTGAAACCAAGATTTTGCACTAAGTAGAAACTCTTTTATTTACTAACTCTGATGCTTTGGCAACTTATTTATTTTTATTTCCTATTTAATTCAAAGGAGTGATATAATAGTCTTTCAAATCAACAGAGAATTAATCTAGTAAATTCCAATATTGCTTCACCTGTGCCTTTTCCATACCTAGCTTAGTTCAGAGCTATGTTCTATAGCCTAGAGGAAGCATATGAAATAAGAGGGAGCTTGGCAGGAAAACTGGAGAAAGAAACCATTCTCCCAGATATCAGGCATCAGAAAAAAATACCCTCATTCTGTCTAATTGTAGCTCTTATATAGCCTAATTCCACTTGGTGAAGCTGGATTCAGTCTTAACTGTAGGAGTTAGAATAAACAGGCTGGAAGATCATTCATATTAGATTTCCACAGAATACCATATATGCTAAATTTTATCTCAATAAGACAAAAATAAGACAAATGTTCATTATGCCTCTATATATGCAAACGGAGTCTATTTTAGACTATACTACTTCTATCTAGGTTCATATTTCCAAAAGGAAGCTTCGAGGCATTAGAGAATGAAGTGCCATTTTTCCCCTGGGTGTTTAGTACTTATCATCATATGGAATACAGGCAAAGTTCTGCGAGTCACAAAGAACTGTTAATACAGCCAAGAGTCGACAATATTTACTTGATATTTAAGTTAAAGAAAAAAAAAGCCACCAGGAGACAATACCTACTCTAAAACTACTCACAACCCAATAGAAGTTAACAAGAGAAACAAACAAAATATCAGAAATGTATAGAAAAAACATTATGGCCAAATACACAATAGAGAATCATGAAAGAAAAATATGTTTAGGGAATGGAGCCAAGATGATGGAGTAAAGACAGGAACTCTTTCAACCTCTCCCCCAAACTGCTCCAAATTCTTTTAAATAATAACTCTAAACAAATTTTAAAGCATCAGAACATCCAAACAGATAGAATAGAACATTTTCCAGCCAAAAAACAACTTAGAAAATCAGTAGAAAAGGTTTATGACAACAGAGTGTGGGAGTCCAGTGTACAGTTCTGGGGCAGTATAGTCCCTGGCTCAGCCCTGCATCTAGAGTCGGCAAAGCAGGACCTCTGAATCAGAGACAATACTGGTGACTTCAAGACCTCTTAGTACAGAGTCACCAAAAAGGATCTGGAAGGTCCGCATAAAAAGTCTTAGAGTGGGGCAATTCCAGGGGAGAAAGGAATGCTTGTGGTCAGGTCTCCAGAAGGATCATTGAATACAGCTTCACAAAATCCCTGAAGCAATGGCATGTGCACCCTCCACATTGGAAACTGAGCCCTACTTTAACAAAAACTAAAAAGTCAAGTAATAAAATAGAAAAATGAGCAGTCAACAAAAAAGGTTCTGACCTTAGAAAGTTACCGTGGTGACAAGAAAGATCAAAATGCATATACAGAAGATAACAAAGACAAAGATCCTATATCCAAAGCCTCCAAGATAAATAAGAATTGCTCTCAGCTATGGGAGAACTCAAAAAGAATTATGAAAATTAAGTAAAAGAGATAAGGAAAAAATCGGAAAAGAATTGAGAGAATGTAAAAGGAAATGCAAACAGCTAATGAGAAGAAGAATGTATTAAAAAACAAAATTGGCCAAATGGGAAAGTAGATATAAGAGCTCATAGAAGAAAATATATTCTTAAAAAAAAAAAAAAAACAGAATTCAGCAAATAGAAACTAATGACTTTATGAGAAATCAAGATACAATAAAGCAAAGCCAAAAAAAAAAAAAAAAAAAGAAGAAGAAGAAAGAAAGAAAAAAGAAAAAAAACATAGAAAAATATGAAATGTCTCACTGGAAAAACAACTGGCCTGGAAAATAGATCCAGGAGAGATAATTTTAAAATTATTGTTCTACTTTAAAGTCATGAACAAATAAAAGAGCCTGGACATCATCTTTCAAGAAATTATCAAGGAAAACTGCCTTGATATTCTAGAACCAGAGGTTAAAACAGAAATTGAAAGAATTTATCAATCCCTCTTGAAGAGACCCCAAAATGAAAGCTTCCGGGAATGTTATAGCCAAATTCTGGAACTCCCAAATCAAAGAAAAAATATTGCAAGGATACAGAAAGAAATAATTCAAGTATAGTGGAACCACAGTCAGGATTGAACCACAAGATTTAGCAGCTTCTACATTAAAGAACCAGAGAGTTTGGGAATATGATATTCCAAAGAGCAGTGGAGCTAAGATTGCAATCAAGAATCACCTACCCAGCAAAACAGTATAATCATTCAGGAGAAAAATGTAGATATTCAAGGAAATAGAGGATTTTCAAGCATTTCTGATGAAAAGACCAAATGGAAATTTTGATTTTCAAATACAGGACTCGGGAGAAGCATAAAAAGGTAATCAAGAAAGTGATAGCACAAAGACTTAATTAGGTTTATCTGGTTTACATTCCTTCTTGGGAAGATGATACTTGTAACTCATTAGAACTTTCTCATTATTATGGCAGTTTGAAGGAGTATATATAGACAGAGGGCACAAGTGTTGAGTTGAATGTAAAGAGATAATAACTTAAAATGATGAAATGAAAAGGTGAGGGAAGAATGTACTGGGAGAAAGAGAAAGGGACAAGTGGAATGGTATAAATTTTCTGCCATAAAAGAGGCAAGAAAAAGCTTTTTCAGTGAAGGGGAAATGGGGAAGAAGAAGGGGAATGAATGAACCTTACTCTTGTCAGAATTGGCTCACAGAGGAAATAACATATATATATACTTAATATGGATATAGAAATCTATTTTATCCTGCTGAATAATAGGAGGGGAATACAATGGTTGAAAGGGAAGAATCATAAAAGAGAGGGCATTTTAAGGGAGGGAGTGGGCAATAGCAAAAGTCTTTGCAGGACAGAGAGGGTAAAAGGAGAAAGAATAGAATAAATGGAGGGAAATACTGTTAGTAATAGTAATTATAAAAAGGATTTTGAAGCAAGTTTCTCTGATGAGGTGTTATTTTTCAAACATAGAGGGAATTGAGTCAAATTTATATTTAAAAAATAAGAGCTATGCCTCAAATGGTAAATGATCAAAAGATATAATCTATGTCAAAGGGTTATAAATTCATGCATATCTTTTGACCTAACAATAACAGTGCTAGGCATGAATAACAAAAGAGATTTTTTTTTAAAGAAAAAGAATCTATATATACAATAATATTTGTAGCAGATTTCTTAGAGCAAAACATTGGAAACTGAGAGGTGCCCATCAATTGAGGAATGGCTGAATAAAGTTTGGTATGTGATTGTCATGGAATATAATGACAAGCAGGATGCTCTCAGAATAAAACCTGAAAAGTTGTTCATGAACTCAAGCAAAATGAAATGTGCTATATACAAAGTAATAGCAATGTTTTGGGATGAGCAGCTATAAATGACTTTGCTACTCTCAGCAGTATAATGATCTACGACCATTCTGAAAGACTTATGATAAAAATATTCTTTCCATACCCAAAGAAGAAACTGATTTTATCTGAACACTTTTTGTCTTTCTCTTTGTCTCTGTCTCTCTGTCTCTGTCTGTCTGTCTCTGTGTCTTTCTGTCTCTCTCTTTTAACTTTATTTTTGAGAGATTTTTTATTAGGAGGGAAGATCTATATTTTTTTTTTCGCAACATGACTTTTATGAAGATATTTGGCATAACTTCATGTGGTTTCCTAATGGGGTTTGGGGGTGGGGATAAGACAGCATATCTAGAACTCAAAGTTTTAAAAATAAATATAAAAAAATGTTTTAAATGTACCTGGAAAATATTAAATAAATAGATGCCCAAGGAAAGGAAACAGAAAAATACATGAAGCATCTATGAAAGCAAAAGTATAGTTGAAATAACTATAATGGTAGCTAACAATAACTTAAGCTTAATGAATAGTTAAGAGTAATTTATGGGGATGAATAGTTGGGGTAGAACACATTGGCACAAGAAGGAAAAAGTTAGATATATGCAGGAGATAGAAAACAGGTCATTTTAGCTTATATGAAGGTTATGAGCTATATGCAATGAGGCTAGAAAAGGGAGTAACAATTTTTGGAGAGTCTTAAATTTATGATGAAAATTTCCCTTTTTTTGCTCTCCCTAATATGTTACTGATATTTATTTTATATTCTGTTGAATGAAGCAACAGAGTAAAAAACTCTTGAGAAAAATTATTATTGTCTATAGGAACATTACAGTATGAGTTAAATTTAAGAAAGAATTCCCTTAAAAAAGGCTGCTATAAATTTAATAGGTTATAGAGCAGCTAAACAGTCTCTTCTCAGAGTGTGGTGCAGACGTGATTCAGGCTAATGTAAAGTATATGCTCCCTAAGGTACTTTTTATTCTTAAGACTCTTTAGGCACAAATACTTCTCCATCCACTACTTTTAGGTAAAGGGCATATAATAACATACTTCTAAAATGGGAGAGAGAGAAGGAAAGCAAGAAAAAGTTAGTGAAGGAGAGTGAGGGGGAGAAAGAAAAATAAAGAATAAAAAGACAGAGGGAAGGGAACAGAAGAGGAAGGAAAACAGTGAATTCCTCTTATGATTTAAACTGAATCACAAATTTTCACTTTTACCAGATAAATCCAATTTATTTGATTTTCTCACCTTTCTGTACTTCTCTGTCAGTAGAGCCCAAGATTGTTTCCCATAAACATATTCTACTGCTATTTTTTAAGCTGTCTCTAATTCTGTGGTTTTTAAGAACGGATAATGGTTCAAAGATGAGTGCAAAGATTGTAGCTTTTAAAAAGCAATATCAGTTGCTGTCGGACATATTGCAGAGGATATTGGGGGAAGGAAGCCAAGAATTTCAAGGAACATTAGAGCCCAAAATGAAATAGGATCAGTCATATCAAAACACAAAGTGAAAACATCAAAAACTGACAAACTATTGCAAAAAAAAAAAAAAGCCCAATTAAACTTAATAAAGCAAGTAAAATCATTCAGAGCACTCCAGGAATTGGGTCATATATTTCTTGAAGTGTGAAAAACTGTGACTCAGAGGTTAAAAAAAAAAAAAAAAACTAATCATTTCTATGAAGAAGAAAAAAAAGTTTGTCATGGGGTAAAGCAATATAAGGACTGGAGTACTAAAAAATTGATATAAATCACTTTTTAAATTCAAACCATTGTCAAAATTAGAAGTCTTTAATATCTGCAAATTTTATCAAATTATTAAACATTCACTCTTAGAAACATTTGGGAGATTTTTTTTTTTTAATTTCCTTTAGTTGTAGAAGTCTTGGATGATGAACCCTGATGAATATACTGATGTAGCTCCCATTTCTGGATCAGAATGACTCTGGCATCTTCCTGGAAGGAAGAAGGGGAGGTACTTGCACTAGGTGATACCAGAACTTTCTGAGTCTCAGATAACTATTAGATACTGTAGCATAACAGTGCAACATGCCACAAAAAGGTAAGGGATCTTAGCTAAGGGCTGAAGAAAAACATTTTATCCTAGAAGCTCTGAGAGGCTATATTGGAAAGGGCTGAAACTCTTAAAGAGTGTGC
This sequence comes from Sarcophilus harrisii, assembly GCF_902635505.1. Classification (NCBI taxonomy): domain Eukaryota; kingdom Metazoa; phylum Chordata; class Mammalia; order Dasyuromorphia; family Dasyuridae; genus Sarcophilus; species Sarcophilus harrisii. Next base: position 506,305,988 of record NC_045427.1, on the reverse strand, counting down.
TTGAATCAGACAACTGAGCACTTAAAGCTAATTACCTATTGGACAATGATTCTATTGGCATATGTTTGGAAAAATGGCCCTTCTCACTGTTCCGAGTTGGCTTGATGTTTGGTGTATACAGATAATTGTAGTTAAGGATTAAGGGGTGGGGTGAGAGAGGCCAGAGAACTTCACTTTGCAGCAGGAGGAGGAGAAGAGAGGTTGGTGGCAAGCTTGTGGCAGTTTGTTTAACTCCTTTACTTCTCCTCCTAAAGACCAAGAACTTTTGCTTATCCTGACTCCGGCTGATTCTGAGGCCTCTAGGGAGTTAGTCCGAACTTTACACTATACTGAAGACTAGATTTAGAAATATGGACAGTTCACAAATATGCAAAACAACCAATGTAATAAATTTGTGGTTTCATGATGGAGAATTCAATATTTGTCAATATTTTGTGAATCTAATGCCATGATTGTGAGAAAAGGAGGAAATAATATATTTTAGTAAGTTGTTTTTTAAGGCTGATTACATATCAGTTTGTTCAACTATTTTATTTTACTCTAGTTGACTTACATATTTTGAAGGGTTATCCAAATTTTGCTTATCATGACTAACAATTTTATACCAGGAGAATAACAAAATCAGTTCTTATTACTAATTTATAGAGTACTTTCTAAAGAAAAAAATGAAATTTGTTGGTCTCATGTATTTGCCTTATTTATTCCCTCAAAAATCACTTTGTTGCATACTGTATACTCACAAATAAAATTTTTCATCCCAGACTGGATTTAAGTTTCCAAAAATAGTTTTAGTTCTTCTCTTGTTCTTTCCAACTTGAACTGTAACATATGGATCACTTGATCCTGTTTTGTCCTTAGCCTGTAAGCCTTGGGCAGAAACCACTGAAATAAAACCAAAATGAATGATTTTTACTGTTAAGAAATTCATGTAAATATGACAACCCACATTTTCCCAAAGGTTGGCAGAAGAGAGAAGTGTAAATACAGGGAGGCTGGTAAAGTAAGTATTTAATTAGACTTAGTTACCCCATTGTACTCATTTGTTTTATTTCTGCGTAATGCTGCTTACCCTGGAACACAGTATTGTTACCTCAGTCCAAAGGATGTCCCACTGGTTCTTCAAACTCAACAAGTTCCATAAACACATTTCTCTTTTTGGTTTTACTATTTTTTAATCAATGTCCCCATTATTTACTTAGTCTCCTGTGTTGGAAAAACAATGTTTTTGACTGTTCTCTATCCCTTACTTCTCATATCCAAATCCTCCCTTTCTCACTTTCACCATCATAGTACAAGCTTTTATGACCTCCTGAATATGCTATTATCACAAACTCCTAATTGGTCTTTTACGCTTTCTTTCCATTCCAGTTTTTCCTTTCCACACTTCTCAAAATGATCTTGTTCAAGTATAGATCTAATCATATCACTCCTCAACTATTCACTGATACCCAGTCTCCATAACCCAAATTCAAACTCCTTTGCCAGTCCTACAAAACCTAATGTCATCAGTAGTATCCATATTTATCTCATATTCCCTTGCATGTATTATATGGTAGAGTTATGTGATGTCATGTGTGTCTCCTACACACATCTTATGCTTTTCTTCTTCCAAAATTAGCTCATGCTATTCTCTATGTCCACAGTCAAGTACTGGAAAGAACATTGGATTTAAGATAGAATTAGATTGAAATCCTATTTCTGCTACTTATCATTTCAATGACTTAATGCAAATCACTTTAAGATCTAAGGCCTCATTTTCTTCCCCTATAGAATGAAAGAATTATACTAGGTCATCTCTAAAGTCCCATTCAAATTTAAATTCTATGACTTCTAAGCTCTCTCTCCTCCTCTTTAACTATTAAATTACTATCTACCTTTAAAGATTAATTCAAATTGCTTTTCTTCCATGAAACTTTCAATGATATCACATTTTCCCCTGCTCCCAATTTATATCAGTAATGATATTTTGATACTTGGATCTTACATTTAGTTTTCATCTATCTCCCAAACTTTTCAGATAATATCTTGAATTCTAAGTTATCTATGCAAGTCGCGTTCACTTAATAATAAGCTATAAAATTTAATATTTATATCTCCAGTGCCTGATCTGTACATAGTTTTTTTTTTAATATTTCAAAATGGAGTTTAATTAATGTACATAATATAATCTTTGGAAAACAAATGGTAATGAATGAAATATTATTTAGGATTATGTCACTATTTTTGGTCATTGCATCTGAAGATGTATTCAAGCTGTGCCATATTTACAAAATGATGGATTTAACCCAGGATAGAGGCCATGAAGTCCTGACCCTTTTTTTCTTCCACCTTTTCCTTTTCTTTTCTTTTACTAATGTAAAAAAGAGGGTCTGAAATTTAAAATATAGATAGATATAGATATTCTTTTTCTTTTTCAAAAATATTACCAATGCTGTCATTTCTCAGTGACCACTCTACAACACCGCCCAAAAATTGTCTTAAGTACAGTTAAACAAAACAATGTTTTCAATCATGTTTAGTCATGTCCAATTCTTCATGAGCCCATCTGAGATACTGGGGTGGTTTGCTATTTCCTTTTAGAGTTCATTTTACACATGAGGAAAGTGAGCCAATTAGGATTGTAATTTGTTCAGGATCACATAGCTAGTAAGTGTCTGAGGGCAGATTTGAACTCAGGAAGATGAATTTTCCTGACTCCAGGCCCCCTCCCCAAAATCAAGACATTATTTATATCTGAAATTGTATGCTTCATTCTAGATCTAGAAAATGCCAGCTTTCTGTTAAGAGGGAGGGAATACACTTCACTAATCAGTATTCTAAGGTACTCTAGTAAGGACACTGATTAAAATTCCAGAAAAATTAAAGGCCTGAATCTTTCCTTTGTACCACACAGGCTGTTCTCATTTTTTGCCCCAGAAGATAATTTTAAAATGAGTAGTAGATATTAGCAAGTTATAATACATAACAAATGTTGAATTGTTTTTCAGTTGTGCCTAATTCTATGTGTCCCCATTTGGGGTTATTTTGGCAAAGATAGCAGTTTGTCATTTCCTTCTGCAGCTCATTTTATAAATAAGAAAACTGAGGCAAACAGGGTTAAGTGGCTTGCCCAAAGTCACACATCTAATGCCTAAGACTAGAGTTAAACTTAAAAAGAAAATGATGCTTCCTGATTCAAAACCCTGTGCTGCTCCTTCACAATAAATAAATAAATAAATGTAAAGAACTAGCACAAAAGATATCAAAAATAGATGACCAGTATACATGCTTCATTTGCAAACTTCTATCAGGAAAACTCAAAAAAGTGCTTCCCCATCACACTGAGTGGATTCCTTGAACAAATCTTTGGGACAACATGGACAAGAGTGGTTACAAAATGATCAGGAATGAACCATTCTCTTATTGCAAGGAAAATGACTGATGAGATCATAGATCCATTTAAATGTTTATTGATAATATAGTGAATTAAAGTGTATTTGTTGGTGGATAATGCACTCAGTTAAAGAATCTCTGTTCAACCTCCCACTCTATATTTACCTATGTGACATTCAGCAAGTAATTTGATTTCTCTAGGCCAATTTTGTTATATGTAAAATAAGGGAGCCGAATGTCACTAAGATCTTTCTAGTCCTAACTTTTATAATTCTCCTATACTTATGAATTAAATGATTCTACTGTCTGATCAAAATGACCAGGTAAGAACAAAATCTTCAAATTATTTTTCACTATGTAAAGTCAACACAAGAACCTTGAGTCGAGTTTTCAAAATTCAAAAGTAGTTGTTCTTAGTGACATAGGAAAGTGGAGAAGATTCTAAATATTAGACTCAAGAAAAAAATAGACTATCTTGAACTTCAATGCTTAGGTGCTAAATGCAGGTGATTTTTTTTTATAAAGAAACCCACTGAAAACATCAGTTATTATCGCAATTTAGCAATGGCACACAACAAAAGTGGCATTTTGGTGCCCCAAATTGACATTTAAACATTTGAGTTTAATCCTTTAGAGACACTAGTAGTCCATAATTTCATACCTTAGAACACCAATAAATATATTAATATGACAAAGTTGGGCCTTTCTACCCTGAAAGAAGGTTAGGGATATTAATGGAAATTTGCAAACTCCCAAAGTCAGTCTAATCTCTCCTCTTCCTGTTTAAAAAAAAAAAAAAAAAGGAAATAGCCTCAAGTATGAAACAAAAAATTATCTTTAGGCTAAAAGGAATGACTTTCTTTTCTTTACATGTGGTTTGTGTTATAATTTGATGACAAATAGAAAACTTCTGTTTGATGTAGTGTGATAGCAATGCATATTTTAGATTTAATTTTAAAACTTTTGCATTTCTGAATCACAAAATGTTAGAAGTCATTATTCCCTATAAAACCCTCCCTCTCCTACCTTTCCTATTATGATAGAGAACAACACCAATCCTTTAAGTACTTCAGTCACATTCCTCAATATCTCTTACCCCACATATCCCATCTGTTGCCAAGACCTGTCAATTTTACCTTTGAAGCAGCTCTCCAGTATGCTTCCTTCTCTCCTCCACATTGCTTGCCCCTCTAGTGCACTGAAGAACTTGTAAATGTCCTTTCTCTAACACAGTACCCTGAAGTAATCACAATACTCCAGGTATTCTCTGACTAAGAGATAGCATGGTGGCAAAATTTCTCCCTTGTCTGGATTTTATTATTATTGTCATTTTTATTGTTATTAACTATTTGCTGTACTTTTTCCTACCAAAATTTATTTGTTTTTTGCTGTAATTCCCAATGTTTTGGATAAAAATCTTATTATGAAATAACCATAATGATAAAAACTAATATTTATATAACTTTATACAGCTTTCAAAGTATATTATATACATATATATATATAAAATCTTATTTGAATCACACAAGCTAAGAAATGTTTTATTATCTGTTTTACAGATGAGAAAAATTGAGTCTGACAGAAGTTGTCACACATCTATTGAGTTTTTGAAACGTGATTTAACTCCAGCCTTCCCAAATTGAAATTCAAAATGAGATCTATTTTATTTGATCTTCTCACCTGTAATGGTTATTTTTGCTGACCATTTAGATGTCCCATCCAATACACTTTGTTTGGCAGCCTTTGTATATTGTACAAAGTCTTCTTTGGAAACTTGGAACATTTCCTGAATTACTTCAAACACTTCTGGTCTATTTCTCTCTCTTATCTTCATCCGTTCTTTCATGGCTGTAATTATTGTTTGAGTCTTATCTTCAGCACCATGCTTAGAACTCTTCTCTGCAGCTCCTAAGATAAACCATTAAGCATTATCAGTATACTTATTTTTTTTTAATTGTTGCACATCTATTTTGCATCTGTTGCTTTGCCTGGCTTCAACTCCATCAAATATAATACCTTTGAATAAGGTACCTCCAGGAGTCCCATAGCCATACTTTCTGGTTCTTTGTGTATATTATATTATATTATATCTGGTTCTATAAATTGCTTGAGGGGAGGGTCTCTCTCTGTGTCTCTGCCTCTCTGTCTCTGTCTCGTCTGTCTGTCTGTCTCTCTCTCTCTTTCTTTTCTCTGTCTCTTTATTAATTTTATCCCTTTTAGTAGAGGGCCTGGCACATAGAAAACACTCAACAAATTTTTGGGGGGTTGGATTGATGGTTGAAATAAACATAGATGGATAAATAATATCATCCTATTATGAAAAGGCATAAAGAATATTATTACAATGTCAATGATAGCATTTGAAAGATGTTATAAGCTCCTCAATGTTTATTTCATAACATTTTCTTTACTTCCATTGGTCATCTGTCTTTGATATATTAGAGGGAAGAAAGGGGATAAGAATCTATATAGTATCTATTATGTATATATCTCCTTTGTTCCTCACAACAACCTGTGAGACTGGTAAAGTTATTATTCCCATTTTGCAATTGAGGCAACCAGAAGCTAAATAACTTACCCAGGTCACATAAGCTAGTAAGTCTCTGGCACTGAACTGGAATTTATTCAGCATTATCCACTGCATAACCTACCTGCCTTGAAGCCATATGTATTTTTCTACCACCACAATGCCTGCATCTAGTCACATAATGACTACATAAAATTATGATGCTGCTATAGCCAACACAATCAAAGACAATAAAGATGCAGTCATTCATCTGCACATCTCCATTTCTCCTACTAGCAGGAAATCATGAAGAGAAAAAAAGAACAAGTTCACTCAGTTATAACTATTTCCCAATTACGTCTTTATGTTTGCTGGACATACTAACTACACACTAACAATGAGGATAGCATTAAAAAGTCAAATACAGATTTATTTTTTGATCTCTTAAAATAATTCAATTTTATCTCCTAAAATAATACAATTTAAAATTTTCATTTTTGATAGATACAGTATTTATCTCCTATAGTTTGTAAATTAAAAAAAAATAAAATTACTAAATGATTAGAACTGTTCAAAAATGATGAATATTGTAATTATATGAAGAAATGATTACCTGTTATTTATCTTGACCTAAACACTTAACCTTTTGATATTTTACACTGATATTTAAAAAGCAAAAGAAAGTTTAAAATTGAAGCATCCTGTTGAAACTAATTTGAAAGAGCAAGCTAAATGCCCACATTTTTGATGTGCACAACAGATGCACAATCACAACTTGTGCATACTAAAATATTAAGCATATTTGTAGCAAGTTAACAATATAATGCATACATTTATATGGTATAATCATCTTAAACTGGTTTTAAATTGCTGTAATTACATAGTTAATGATCTTTAGGAAAGTGGTAAAGTGAAAGATTCTGGTCAAATCTAGTTCTATTTCCAAAACAATGAGAAATTCACTAAATGTAGTAAAAGAACAAACATTTTAAGGTAAAAGAACCTCATCAGATTGAAACAACAACAATAACAAGCTATGTTGTTTGTATGTATGTATGTACCATTAAAATAACTTGACTAAGGAATGAGGATAGAAGAAGAGAAAATAATTTAAAATTTAACTAATTCCTAGAAGAATATAATGCAAAAAAATTACAACAATTTTCTCAGTATTTTGGACTCAAGAAGCATAAAAGAAAAATATCCAAAATTACTGGAATCAGAAATCTACATATATGGTCTAAAATCTGTTAATCCAAACCAGAGGGAAAAACCACATACAATACACCTCATAATCAAACTTCCAAAGTTCAGTAAAGCAAGCATAACAATCTATTTCAGAAAAATAAAAGAATGTAGAAGCATAGTTAAAAGAAATAGACAAAGAAGTTAAATCATATTTAATGAACAAATACTATATTTATCTACATATAGTTCATGTTGGTATAGATATATTCATGTATAAATATGTATATACACATGCTAGATATATGTACACATAAATGTGTATATACACACACATATAGATAGAAATAGACACACATACATTAAATGGCAAAAAGTACTTAAAGTTAAAACTAATTAAATTACAGGAAACTCAAGACAGTAAGACAATATTTGTGGAAGATATTAATGGGTTTTTCAGATTTAGACAAATATTATAAAAGATAATTGGGAAAGAAGCTAAGGATCTGAATAAAATATTCAAAAATAGATATTAAATCTATTTGATGGTTACCAAATAAGAAATTAATATTATGCTGTTTTTTTAGTATGGTACAACACAAAATGGCCTAAAATATTAGAACATGAAGAATTCATAAATGAAAAGTGGTATTCATTTAAATATATCTTTTACAAACAATAAATGAATTAAAAACTATCATAATGGAAATGAGAACAAATGACTCAGACAATAATAATGAAAAGATCAAAAGATAATCTAAAGAAATAAATAATTGTAATAAAAAGTGAAAATGAGACACCATGCTAATTTGGGGAGGTGGTGATAAAGAAGTGTTTAGGGAAATTCTGTGTCTCCCAAGTTCTATTAAAGAAAAAAGAAAAGGGGACAGCGTGATTGTGCAATAGACAGATACATATATCTTGGAATTATGAAGACTCATCTTCCTAAATTCAAATCTAGTCTCATATACTTACTAGCTATGTGACCCTGGGCAAATCACTTAATCCTGCTGGCCTCAGTTTCCTAATCTGTAAAAATGAACCGGATAAAGAAATGGCAAACTACTCTAGGATCTAACACCAAATGGGATTATGGAGAGTCTACATAACTGAAGTGACTCACCACCACCATTACCACCATCATAGTTTGCAAGAATTTTCAAGCAATGGATACTATGATGGAAGTTGGGAGTTAAGGAGAATATATACTCAAAGACCTAAACGTGATACTTTCAAAGATTGTAAACAAAAAAAAAAAGTTCTACAATTCACTTTGAAGGACTTTACAAACATAAATCAAGTGACATGAAGCTAGTGGATGAAACTAGGACTCAGTCAGACTGATGACAAGTAGAATCACTTGCATTATCTGTTTCCTATCCTGAAATGTAAGTCCCTCCCTGTTTCCCTATTGACTGAGTCCTACATAGATTATAAACTATCCAGAGTACCTAATCTCCCTAGATGAGTGTGAATCTCATCCTAGATCACATCATTCCATTTTCCTTTGGTGGTCACCTTATTTGGATTTGTTCAGTCCTTTCCCTGACTCTTTATTGGCTGAATACTTCCAAAGATTACAGTTTATGTGCAGAGTCTAATTGCTCTATGCAAGTCTTCACCCCTAATTACATCATTACTTGCTCTCATTTGAGTATAAATCCTTAATTACATCTTCTCTTCAACTTTTTAAGTCTCTACCTTTGATTACATTTCCCCCTCCATTAGTTTTTGTTTTCCTTGTTCCCCAATAGCTTCTATTTCTTAGATTTCAATTTCATTTTTCTGATTTGTTTCATAACTTTGTAGAAACTAAACCCTCATCAATTTTTATAATTTAAACAACAAAACTTAAGCTTTAAATGTTTTCAGACTTTCTGCTTATGATTTTTTTTAAATTTTTGGATGATTAAAGTTTATTTCAGTTACCCAAAATCATCAAACACAACCTTAATTTTTGTCTTCATTTTTTTTGAGGAAAAGTGTGCTGATGATGCAGCTGAGATGCCAAGATATGTGCAATCTCTGAAGGTGTTCTCCCTCCCCACCAAATGGGGACCTGAACCACAGAACTCTAATGAGACAATTAGGTTTTCTCCCATTCCCGTAGGAGCCTTTTCTTCCAGAAATTTTACTCTTCTCACACTAGAAGAGCATTCCATTCCTACAAATCCTTTTTTTGATTGATGTGATCCTTTCAGAATTTCTCTTCTAAGAAAAGTTCCCACACCAGTCATGTTTACTCATTCATTTCTCTGTTACCTGCTCTTGACCCTTCTGACTTACTTTTACCATATAACAACAATCTTCTCACTTAGAAGTTTACCCCTCTTCTTTTGTTTTCTCAACCTGGAGAATCACTTCATGTCTGTGACCACTTGCTCTCGTCAACTCCTCTCAGAATTTGCTTTTTAAGGAAAGTGCCTAAATTAGCTATGTCTACTACTTAAATTCTCTTTAGGCTCCACTCCTAACACTTGGCTTTTTTCTCTACTGTGCTCAGATGTAAGTAAACTTCTCCATCCCCACCTACTTTTTAGTTTCTTTGTATATGTTATCTTCTTTTTAAAAATATAAACTTTTTCAGAGAAGGGACTGTCTTTGTTTTTGGTTATATTTTCCGAATTTGACATGGTGTCTGGCATGTAGTAAGCACTTAAACATTTAAGAATTAATCAGCATTGCAAATGAAAGTTGCCTAGCTGTACCAGACCTGACACTATATTTTAGAACAGAACAGCAATTATCAAAACCATTTAGTACTGGCTAAGAAATAGAGTAGTCCATTAGTGAAATAGGTTAGGTTCAGAAGACATGATAACCAGTAACTATAGTGTGCTAGTGTTTGATAAACCCAAATATTCCAGCTTCTGGGATTAAAAACTCAGTATTTGACAAAAATTTCTGGGAAAATTAGAAAACAATAAAGCAGAAACTAGGCATTGACCAAAACTTAACACCCTATGTTGAAATGAGTTCATGATTTAGACGTAAAAAGTGATACTATAAACAAGTTAGGAGGACAAGGAATACTCTCTCGGATTTGGAGAAGAAAAGAATTTATGGTTAAAGAAGAACTAGAGAACATTACAAAATACAAAATGTAAAATTTTGACTATATTAAATTTAAAAGCTTTTGTACAGACAAAACCAATGAAGCCAAAATTATAAGGAAAGCAAAAAATCTGGGGAAAAAATTTTATATCCAAGGGTTCTGATAAAGGCCTCATCTCTAAAATGTAAAGAGAACTGAATCAAATTTATAAGAATACAATCCATTCTTCATTTGATAAATGGTTAAGGGATTTGATAATGGTGAACTGATAATTTTCAGATGAAGAAATTAAAACCATCTATAGTTATGTGAAAAAAAAATCATTACTGATCAAAGAAATACAAACGGTGTGATCAAAGAAATACAAACGGTGTCACTACATCCCTCTCAGGATGTTAGAGGGAATGTGGGAAAACTGGGATATTAACACATTGTTGGTGGAGTTGTGAACTGATTTAATCAGTAATTTGGAGCTATGCCCAAAGAGCTATCAAACTGTGTATACCCTTTGATCCTGCAGTATCTACACTGAGACTGTATCCCAAAGAAATCATAAAAAAAGGAAAAGGACCCACATGTGCAAAAATGTTTGTAGCAGCCTTTTATGTAGTGGCAAGGAACTGGAAACTGAGTGGATGCCCATCAGATGGAAAATGGCTGGCTGAATAAGTTATGGAATATGAATGTTATGGAATATTACTGTTCTATAAATGATCCGCAGGATTATTTCAGAAAGGAGAGAGAACAGGAGAGTCTTGTATGAACTAATGTTAAATGAAGTGAGAAGAACCAAGAGAACATTGTACAGAGCCACAGCAAGATTATATGATAATCAACTCTGATGGATATGATTCTTTTCAACAATGGTGATTCAGGCCAATTTCTATACACTTGTGATGAAGAAATCCATCTGCATACAGAAAGAGGACTATGAGAGCTGATTGAGGATTACAACATAGTATTTTCATCTTTTTGTTGTTATTTGCTTGCTTTTCTTTCTTTTTTCTTTGATCTAATATTTCTTGTGCAACATAAGTGTGGAAATGTCTATAGAAGAATTACACATGTTTAGCATAGATTACTTGCTATCTAAGAAAGGGGTTGTTTTGCAAGGGTTAATATTGAAAACAATCTTTGCATGTATTTTGAAAATAAAAAGCTGTTGTTTTAAAAAAAAAGAATTAATCAGTAAGCATCTTATAGTTTTCAGGTATTATGATACTCTGTGGGGCTACAAATGCAAAATGAAAGCCTACATTGTATCCAGCAAATCAGCATTTACCACTTGTATACATATAAGAATATACAAATAAGTGATAAAGAAAAAGGGCATCTCTTCAGCAGAGACTGGAGTAAAGAAATATGAATGGAAAATGTTCTCAAGAGATTTTGTAATGTAAAGTGGAGGGGATGCTCAGAAAACTGCATTTGTTTTTTCCAGTAAATTTGCCAATCAAGACATCATCTTCCTGTTGTCATTGATTCTCTTTGAGAACAAGAGGCTAAGTTTCAATTGAAAGGTTGATAAGGGGATGGTGATGGAGCCTTGAGGACAATAGCAAAGATTTAGACTATGTAAAGAGTAGGCTGAAAATAGTTTTGGATAAGAAAGGGGATTTCCTTCCTCCAGTGAAGTCATAGTTGGAATATGACAGCATAAATTTGTACTAGCAATGACTTAACAAAAAAAAATTATTTCCACAGAGAAGGCAAGGAATTTGAGAATGAAGGACAGTGCAATATTAAGCTAGTTAATCACAGGATAAAAACTGGGAAGGCAAGTCAGTGAAATCACAGCTCAGATGATGGCCTGGAAGAATAATAAAAAATGGAGAAACTGGAGGTCATAGGAGAAGTGAAGCATATGGAGAGATAAAATGAAAGGAGATTGGGTTCAGGTAAGACAATTTTCACAGTTCATCATGGAATTGGAATATTTGTGGGTGACAGCTCAAAGGATGATCTTTTGTTATATACATTCTTATGTATAACTGATACAAACTGAAAGAATGGATTGAAGAGAATGAAGACTTTTGAGGCTTTTATTATTGGACTTGGATAAAAAGAAGGCTGTGGGATTTTACTGAAGACCTGTTATTAGGAAAGAAAAAGCAACAATGCAGAAAATCAATGCATACAAATTGATTCTGTGAATTATAAATATACATGAAAGTTTAAGAAATCACAATTTTAAATATACACAATTAAGATCTTATCCAGTAGAAATACACAGCTTACCGATTTCATTACTGCATTAGGATTCCAGTTCCTGAAGATAATTATATCCTAAAAATGCCATAAGTAGAATATGAGGGGAGGTATTTTATGAAGTTCAGTAGAAAGCCGGAAGGAATCAATCATTTATTTTCTTTGTTTTAGTCATGAAAGGGAATCATGAAAGACCACTGATAAATCACAGTTAGACTACAATTGTGTATCTAAATATATTAAGATGTTTATATAGAGGGGAGAAAGTTAAATGAATAATCATTTCTAGTAAAGAGTTTTGTGAAATTTTAAACATTTTCCTTAAATAAGGGTAAATCTTTGAGCTATAAGGAACATGTATAAGAGCTCCATTTTACATTATGTTAGGCTAAGACTTTCCATTAAACCATCCTAGTTATTTAATTAATTAATGGATTCAAAGACTTGGACCATTGACATAGCTTCTTGGTCACCTAAATATAAAAAAGCCAGAAAAACCAATGAAGAAGAAATTAAAGCAATAATTGGGAGCTATTTTGCCCAACTGTATGCCAATAAATCTCATAATCTAAGTGAAAGGGATGAATACTTACAAAAATATAGATTGCCCAAATTAATAGATGAGGAAAGAAATAAATTACTTAAATAATCCCATTTTAGAAAAAGAAATTTAACAAACCATTAATGAACTTCCTAAGAAAAAAATCTTCAGGGCCAAATGGATTTACAAAAAAATTCTACCAAATGTTTAAAGAATAATTAATTACAGTACCATATAAGCTATTTGAAAAAATAGGGAAGGAGTCCTACCAAATTCTTTTTTGTGAAAGAGACATGGTGCTGATACCTAAGTCAGCAAAGGCCAAAACAGAGAAAGAAAATTATAGACCCATTTCTCTAATGGATATTTATACATAGAAAGGACCTCACATACATAATGGTCAAAAATAGAATTTGAATCCAAGGTTTCTTGACTTCTAGGCCAGTTCCCTATTCATTACCCTATGCTGTTTTTCTAAAACAATACTATTTGAAATTATTATAAATCTGGCTCTTAGCTTCAGAGTTGTACCTTTCAAGAATAAGAGGTCATATACATGACTAGAAAGCAGAACTTGGCCCATATGCAGCAAATATTAAAAATGAGAGCACAAGAGCCTGAAATCAGACTGATATTTAGAATGATTAAGAAGAGATGTATTTTAAAAAAACACTTTTAGAAAAGCATTTACAGGAAGGGGAAGGAGGACAGTGCAGCAGGAGGAAAGTGTAGACATGCTCTAATTGAAAAATAATTTTAAAGCCTTTATCCTTACAATTATTCCAACTCTCCTAAAACTTTTAAAAATATCTCCTGGAACATAGTAGGTACTGAATAAATCTACATTAAGTTAATAATTGAAAATGTGAAAATTTAAACATCTAAAGGAACTGCAGGGGAACCTTGTTTTGGAGACTTATTTACATTTCAGTTTGCCAGATGATAGAAAGCAACAATGCCCTACATATATGGTGAATCTCAGATCATCATATCATTCACATGATATTTTTTTTCCTATTTAGGGCACAATGTTTTCAAGCCTCTTTTTGCTTTTTTTTTTTTTTTTTCATTTCTTGTGAAAGGCTGTAGGTGGGTGAATACTTGGTGTTTTCTCCCCTTTCCTTTAATTGCCTCACATACAAATGATCTCATCTACTCCGCCTTTAACTTGTCTTCAAATTCTTCCAAGGAACAGAACTGCAACTCCCTCACTCCCAAAGTCATGCTCTCCTTCCACCTCCTCCTCTCAAAATCAAAGCCAAAAAGCCCCCACATGTTTTCTTGAAAACAATAGAAGGCTCCAGTTTTATCACAAGGGTGACTATATATTTAAAATAGGCATAAAATAGACATTATGATCCTGAGTGATATATGGCACTATTTGATCCTGTTAAATGCAAAAGAAAATACTTGGCTAGTTAGTGACCCTTTAAGAAACCAGACCAAACAAATTTAATATTAACAAACATCTCACTTCAGAGAAAAAAAAAACAGAACAAAAAACATCTTTCCTTTCCAATCACCAACTATATTGCTGTTAAACCATTTTATTACTGTATCATAACATGTCAATAACTTTAAGCTATTTGGAAAATAATTTAAACATAAAGAAGTACAAAATTTCAAAGGTATTTTCAATATGGTTAGCCAAAGTAATAAATCTATCTCAAGAACTTATCACATTTCTGAAAATCATGAGTTTTTAATCTGGAGTCCATGAACTTTTAAAAGCATTTTGATATAATTGGTTTCTTTGATAATTCTATGTATGTGATACATTCAAAACCATTTTTCTGATAAGGATTCCCCAACAAAAAAGTCAAAAATATTGGTTGCTCTAATGTTCTAATGTTTTTAGATTTCCCTGATGTGGACATTACTCTTGCTAATGAGTTACAATTCACCTGTGCTGGTCCATCTTGGGTTATTTTTGCCTATGCCTCCTATTTAAATTTTTCCATACCACTTAATATTTTGGGGACTTCCCCTGCTTTCTCACAAAAATAAAAGTATACTGATGGATTTCACACATTATTCATCAATTATTCTTACTCATGAAGTCAAGAAGACACAGGTATTAATCCTGCCTAATGGGATCCTGAGAAAATCACTTAATCTCTTTCAGTATGTTTCCTCATCTGTAAAATGAGAATAATAGCATCTGACTCACAGTTAATATCAAATGAGGAAATGTATATAAATTTTACTTTGCAAAACAAATGCTAAATAAATGCTAATTGTCACCAAGATCATCATTATCATCCTCAACTGCACCATTGTCATCAACAGCATCATCATTTTCATCATTATCATCGCTGGTGTTATCTTCAAACCTGAGATTTCTGATATAATAATCTAGATATTTGGTAATCACTTTGTAATTTTTGCATTCCTAAAATTGGAAAATATTGTAGGAACATAGAAACATAGACTTGGAGCTGAAAGTGACCTTAGCAGAATCTATCTAGTTTAACTGAATCATTTTTCAGATTAGAAAACTGAGGCTCAACTAAGATGGGTGACTTCTCTCAAGTCATATAGTTGTTAAGTAGCAGAGCTTGGAATGATGGCTATTTTTAAAAAGAGAACACTTTCCAATAAAGCAAAGTTATGAAAAATTATGGGAACTATGGAAAGAAATTATGAATATATTCCTGTAGATTAAAGTAAGGCATCCTGTTTATTAGGTTGTTTTCCACCCAATAAAAGCAAGTAAATAGAGGGAATTAGAATATAGTATTCATGTGGAATCCAGGTTAAGTAGGTCTCACAAGGTTCACAAATTGGGAGGTAACTTTTGAACAGTTGTTATGGGAACCATGGGTACTGAGTAACCAGAGGGAAATGAAGATTAAAAAAAGGAAAGTAGGAGGGCACTAAAAATAACTACATAATAAAATAATAATAATAATAATAATATAGTAATATCTGAAAGAGATTATGTTATTTACTTAAGCTCACACAGTAAATGTCCTAGACGTGATTCACACTCATGTCTTTCCAACCCAAATTCCAGCATCATATTTACTTAATCCATAACTGAACAGGAATCTTGAAAAGAGGCCCTAAGAAAAGGTCATCTAGCTTTCATTTAAGGACTTTTAGTGATATAGAACCCATTGCTCTCCATAGCTCAATAGTTTAGGCAGTTTACTCCATGTGGCCCTATCAACATTCTTTACCGTACTAGATGAATAATTCTCTAAAAAATACTCCTGAATTCAAGGCCTGCCTCTATTGAATAGCTATAAAATGAGGGAAATAATAGCCTACTTCACAGGATTGCTGTGAAACTCAAATAAGGTAGTACCTGAAAAGTATTTTCTAAATCTTGTGTTATCTATTATTTGTTATTATTATTATTACTACTACTATCATTATTAGCAAAACCATAACTGTGTAAAATCATATAATTTCT
The DNA here is from genome assembly GCF_902635505.1 of Sarcophilus harrisii. NCBI lineage: Eukaryota > Metazoa > Chordata > Mammalia > Dasyuromorphia > Dasyuridae > Sarcophilus > Sarcophilus harrisii. Next base: position 506,289,703 of record NC_045427.1, on the reverse strand, counting down.
GGGTCTAACTTTACTTATCTGTAAATTACAGTAATATGTACTTGGTCTACTTACTTAACAGGGTTACTGACAGATCCAATGAGAATATATATGTGAAAGAGCTTTAGAAATTGTAAATCTTGTGCCAAATATAGGTATTTTTAAAACATGATTTCTCTGAAAACCAATAGACAAACAATATTCAATTTAAGGTACACTCTTCACCATTTCCTTAGATAAATTGGCCATCATTATCACAATTTTTTGTCCATTTTTAAAAACATTGAAAGTGGCAATATTTTATTCTGGCAAATGCTATGCACACTGAGTTGAACTGAAATTGTTTCTGAAAGGTTAATAAAGCAAACAATGGAAGCAAAACTCTGAACTAGTAATTCATTGAAACAATAACTATAAAAGAGAATATTAATAATAAAGTAAGGTGACATGTCTTACAGGAATTTCTTTTGCAAGCATGACAATATGACAGTGCCTTTATCTCACAGAGATAATAGAGACTCTTTAACATTACCACAGCATATCAATCAGATAATGACTGCAATGAATGAAAAGTTTTTATTAAGGACTTATGCTATGTGCTACACATTTTTCTGAGCTCTGGGAAGAGGGGAAGTCACTGCTTCTCTTTTGAGGGACAGAATGTTAAATTTAGTTCTCATAAGAAAATGGTCATGATGAAATTTCCTATATATATGAAAGAAGACTTGAATCTGCTTCAATACAATATCTAGCCTTGTTATGTAGGGCAATGAGACTTTAAGTGAAATAACCAAGATCAGATTGCTAATCTGTGCTCAATGATTCAGGCAGCCTCTGCAACCAGCATTTTAATGGTAGATAACGTAAAATGGTGTGTGTGTGTGTGTGTGTGTGTGTGTGTGTGTGTCTGTGCATCATTACTGTTATTAGTCCTCCCTTATGAAAGAGGAACATGACATCAGGAAGGTGATGCCATACAAGTGAATTGGATTTAAATGAGGGATGTGCAAAGTCAGCAGCCTCACTTTCTTTTCTAGAGCTAGTGGAGCATGGGTGTACAGAAGTACTAAACCCCAAAATATATTGGGCTTTGGGGCCATGGTCGCAAGGTGTCTCAAAACAATTTGTTGGCTTAGACCACCTCCAAATAAGAGACAAAGATTTTATTATGCTGCTGATAGCAGGCTAATTTTTAAAAGGAAGTTTTAGCAATTACCAAGAAGAAAGACACCAAAAGATAGGCAAAGTTCCTAGAGAACTTGCTACCATAAGGCAGGCAATTCCTATGAATCCACAATGCCATAAGACAGACTAAATTTCTAAAGAAGGTTAGCAAAGAAGTGAGGTATCAGTAGGTTCTTTTATAGGAGAAAGATAACCTCAATAGTTCATCTTCTAATTGAATATAATAACTATGGGGTCATGATAATTTTGTCAATGCAAGGAATTTGATAAAGATTTCAACCAAAGCCCATTGTGACAAAGGCCCACTTAAAGACAACAAAACTTTCAACTTTCAACTTTCAACTTTCAACTGTTTACGGTATAATCAAAAAAAGACCCTGGATGCATTGGGATACCTTGTCCTTTTTAAGGTAAGGTCTTTAACAGATCTCAATTTGACAGAGGCAGTGCTCAGTCACTGATTCAGACTACTTAAGCAATAAAACAGAAAGGACTCTTTTTGTCTAGTCCAAAAAAGTCCATTTGGGAGGGGAAGACCCTCAGGATTTCTGGCTAAAACAGAAACAAGTGCTATTTAAATTTATTCTAAACCAATTAGGGTCAAAACAATGACCAAATTGAGCTTTGCCTGGGTCAATCAATAGAAGCCCTAGTGATTTGGTTTTAAGGAATGATCTTAACCCATAAACCCTAAGACATGTGAAGTTTCAGCAATCAAAATTAATTTTCTAAAATGTGGGCAAAGCACCCACAAATAAGGTTATGATAACCTATGTGGACAGGGGGAGAGAAAGGAAGAAAAGAAGAAAAAAGAAAATTTGAATTCTGTTGCTCAACTAGCCATTTGCTGGATCCCCAGTGGGACAGCTCCTATTCCTATTCAGAGAGGTTGTTTGTCCTTCCTTCTCAAAAAGGATAATGACATTAGGGAGATGACTCATGATATACAAGTGAACTTGATTTAAGTGAGGGAGGACTGTTCAAAGCCTTGGTCATATGGGTTCATTGGCAGGATATGACTCAACATGGCTCTGGATACAGTAAGAGACTTTGGTCTTTTTAAACTAAGGTCTTTCTCAGGTATCAATTTCACTGAGGTAATGCCAATCAGTGATTAAGACTAGGAAAGAAATGAGGTAGAGAAATGATGTCACTTATGTAGAGATATGATTAATATGATTATACTGTATATATACATGTAGAATTGCAGCTCAGGGAAGGGAGTTAGAATCTCAAAAGTACAAAAACAGTACAACTGAAGAGCAGTCAGCTGCAAGAGCTTTTCAATTCTACAAAAGAAATGTTGGTTTGATTACAATTTTCACTGGAAACAGCCAGAAGGGGGATGTCAGAGTATGAAATTGTTGGGTGAAAAAGAGGGTTCCTGGTGCAAGGAAGTGAACTGAGCAGCTTTAAGTCTTGTCCATCAGGAGGAATGATCAACCAAGGACATCCACCAAATGAAATTGACATCCCTTTAAGCTGGAGTCCATTCTCTTGTTCCAGAAAAGCAATTTTATTTGTTATAAAACAATAAAGAATTCTTGAATGCATACTAAGTGCTGAGCCCTGGAGCAGATATAAGGTTATAGATAAATACAGATCTTATACTCAAGAAATTAACACTCAAGCAGAGGGAAAATAAAACTATCAGAAAATTATAAAACAACATTATGTTATAAATGTGCTAAGGAACAGCAAAATAATGTTATGGGAAGTTAAATGGGATAGATAATGAATGGGGTGGGGGAGGCAGGAGGATAGGATGCAAGAAGATTTTACCGATAACATGGTATATTTTTGCATTTCACACTTTGAGCCAGTTCACCCAATTTGCCCTACCTGAGATGGAGAGGCAAAACCAGGATGGATTCACTAGGATCTTTGCCCAAGAATGTTTCCTATAGAAGGTTGGGATTTGAGTTGGTACTTAGAGGAATTCATGAAGGTCTGTAGTCACAGTAGAGGAGAAAAAACATTTTAGGCAAGGGGAAAAGTCAGAGAAAGTACTCAGAGCCAAGAGACAGAGTGTATTGTTCAAGGAAAAGTCAAGAGAACAGAATCACTGGAGTAAGGCATGAAAAAAGTGGAAAGATAGGAGGGAGCTAGAATATGAAGAATTTAAATGCAAAACAGAGAATCAGATGCCACATTTCCAACGGGAACAGAATTGCAATTTAAAGTTTTGCTGAAATGCCTTATTATTTTCATCTCCTGTCAAACAGACTATTCTTTCCAACTTACTCAAAACTCACCTTCTCTGTAATAGGTAAAACTTGGTTATTCAGAATGAGACATAGGAAACACTGCATGGACAATCAGCAGACCTGAGTTGGAATCTAAACTTTGGTGCTTACTTATGCAATCCAAGTCACTTCATTTGCCTAGCTTATAGTTTTCTCACCTACAACGGGAAACTTCAAGAAATGAAGTAACTCAATTAAGGCAATATAGGTAGTAAGCATGGGGGGGGGGTGTCTAGGCATTAATCCCCTTTTTCTCCCATACCATGTTGACTAATTAGACATTAATCCTCTTAAAAGAGGTGAGTTTAAGTAAAGCTTGGAAGGAGGAGAATGAGGCTACAGAACAAAAAAAGAGGGTAATACATTTCAGCAGAATGGCAAATAGGAATTTTCTGGTCTCCTAGACAAATTCTTCTAAAGTGAGGAGTTGGACTAGATGATCTGTGAAATATCTTTCAGCCTTTGATCTATGATCATCTACTTCCAGTTCCTCCAATTATCTTTCCCCATCCACCATTCTTCTTCTCTTCTATTTTCCCAACACTTCAGTGTGCATCCTTACGAATATAGATAGATATATGTGGCTTCATAAATTTCTTTTGAGTTTATCTCTATCTCTTTCTATGACGTTCTTATGTTCTTGTAAAACTACACATTAGAGGCCAAGGTTCCTTTTCTTGCTCATTCTAAACTGTTTGTACATTGCTTCACTGTAAAAATCTTCATTGTAAAAATTGATAGCCAATAAGTGCTTGATTGATGGATTTAAAGTGATGCTGATGCAACATATGGATAACTGGGGAAATAAAATTAAATTGAATCTAATTTCTGATTTATGAAAAAATAGCACATAAAAGCAGATTTCACTAATTCAATTAATTTCTAGATGATTATAAGATTTAAGTGCATGAAATAATAATATATGCTAAAGATTATGTCACATTATCTAACACAGTCCAGTTCATAAGAACATTATATATTATGAGATATAAGATTATATTTTATAAGATATATATATATATATAATAAAATATATGGTAAGTACATTGATCTTTGAGTATTTGGAATGTACAATCAAGGAGACTTTGGAATCTTCTTGAGCAAAATTTAAGAAAAATGTAGACCACTCAGACAACACAAAGATGCCAGTATGTCATAGAGAAGTGAGCACAGGCACTGACATTAGAAAACCTGAGTTCAAATTCTTTGTAGGACAATTATTACTTACATGACCTAGGCAAATCATTTAACTTTTTCAAGCCTCAGTTTCCCCATCTGTAAAGTGAAAATTTTATCTAGATAAAAAAAATTATCTAGTTGGACTAGATAATATCTGTGGGAGTTTCTAGTTATGGATATAAGATCCAGTAATTGATATATTCTTTCCTCATATAATTTTTCCTTCCTTATTTGAGGAAGAAAATCAAGAGAAAATTCTCTCTGTTCCATCAAATACACAATTTTCTCTCTTGAAATAATTAGCTATTCTTGAAATCTTTAAGAACATGTCTATAGCTGAAGATATAATAATTTAAAGAATACAGTAATGATTTCCCCATTTTTTGTTTTTTTTAACTATTCTACCATGGAATAAGTTTCTTATATTAATAACATAGATTTTAATATGTAGGGATAGGAACTAGATGTGATTTTATTTGTAGTCCTGAAGATTTTATCTATATATATATATATATATATATATATATATACACACACACATACATATATATACTCTACTGATACATATATCAATCTACGACTCACTAGATGAATTCAGGTAGTTTCTTGAGGCAACTAAGTACATACATTGCTAGGTCTAGAGTCAGAAAGACATGAATTTGAATTTGATCTCAGACACTTGATTGTTTCTGCTTCTGGGCAAGTCACTAAATCTCTGTTACATTTCCCTTAGGGATTGTAATAGCACCTGTCTCATTGGATTCCTGAAAGAAACAAATGAAGTAATATTTGCTAAGCACATAGCACAGCAATATAGCACACAGTATGCACTATATAAATATTCATGGCCTCTCTCCACTGCTCTCACTTCATCCTGTGGTTCAGAGACATAAAATAACTTGTCTAGTGACCACAGATAATAAGTGTCAAAGGCAGAATTTGAAAAGAGATCTTAATAACTCTGACTTTACTATTCATTCTTCTCATGGTCATCCCCACTCTATCTCATTAATGCTGACAAATATATAATATGCTATCATATAAATCATTTCCCATATTGGTTACCCACCCCCACACACACACAACACCCCCACCACCACTACTAGATTTCAATTGGAACCAGAGGAAGTTTATACCAATATCATTTGTATTGGCTTACAGATTTATATTTTTTGATTTAATTTATCAATATAGATATCAAAGAAAGATTATTTGTCTTCTCCAAAAGGTCCTTGTTATAATGCATATATTATCTAGGAAATGAAGGATGGACTCTGAGGACTTCAATACTCTTCTCCAATTAACATAACACATGGCTACAGTAAGCTCATTTTATTAGCTAAGTGAAACCTTCAGAGGCAGACAAAGAAGGGAGCTAATATAACAGTGAAAAAAGACTGGAAGAGAATAGGGAAGAGAATATCACCTAAGGAAAAGACAGTCAAACTTGCTAGCCCACTAGAAGTTTTCGTAGTGGGAGGTAGTAGGAGTTATGTAATGGAGGGTTTATAGATAAAAGTTCTAGGCTTAAGCTCTACTTCTCTAGTTGTCTATGAGGGAAATGATTCATTATCCAGAATAGGGAATTCTACCCACACTAGCACAAGAGCCAACAAAGCAGTAGAGATTTTATACCTACATATATACATATATATATATATAAAAATAATACATACATACACACATACACATATGTAAAATTGTATAGGTGTATACATATAATTTTTATTTATTTCTGAAAGCTATATTTTAAAATCAGAGAAAACTAGTGCTCTAGAGGAGGATGATCTAGGTAAGCAAAAGTTCTTGAAATTAGATCATAAAAGAATGGATAAAAGAATTAGGGGTATTCAACATAGAGAAAGAATAAGAAGAAATATAAGTACCATCAAAAATATGAAAAATTTCCAAGTAAAAGAGATGATAGACTTGTTATATGTTGTTTTATAGGTGAAAACTAGGACTAGTAAGTTAAAAAAAGAGAAAAGAAAATTTTGACTTAATATAAGAGCTATTAATTAAACCTGTCTAATTGTAGAACTATTTCATGAGCTGTCAGGTTCCTTGCTCCTGAAAATGTTAAAACATTAGCCAGATGATTATCTCGGCAAGTAAGTATCAGAGGAGGGATACATTGAAAAAACTAGATTAGGTACTTTTTCCAACTTTCATTTACTCATCCTCACTCTAGCTCATTAATGGTGATATATTCACAGTATCTCTTCATAGAAGTTTTTTATATTTATTCCTTGAATGAAACAAGGTATGAGAATTCCTGAAAAGATATATGTCAGGAGAATCAAATTTCAATTACTTTTATCCTGAACTGGTGCATCACAATGGGTAAATTATAATTTGTTAGTGAATAGAGATGAAAATCTTCTAGATTAATGAAGGTAGACCAGTTTATAGATGTTCAACTAATTTATCCTTACATTCATTTTAGATTGAGTATAAAAACAAAAACAAAAATGAAAAATGGGGAAAAGAAGATTTGGGCAGATATAATATTATTTTCCTAGGACAAAGGCTAGGGAACAAAATACCTTACAACATCCCTTTCAAAAATCCCCCAAATCCTCTGCCATTCTTTATTCTCACAGTAATTTGGTTACAATTCTACAGAAAAGTGTATATAAAATGAAATTATGCATATGTAAATTAAAGAGAAATAAAATATCATTTAGTATAACCTTCTGGAAAACCATCCTTATCCAATAAGACCTTCCACTTATTTCTTTTTTCTATTTTTTCTGAGAACTGGCTCATATCTTTCATGGCTTCCTTCAGCTGAGGAAAGGAAAGACAGATGTTTAAGAGAAATTGCTGTTATTTTTGTTCAGTCATTTCAGTAATGTTTAACTCTTCATCCTTTTTCAGGTTTTCTTGGCAAAGATAATGAAATAGTTTGTTATTTCCTCCTCCAACTTAATTTACAGATGAAGAAATGAGGTAAACAGGATTAGGTGACTTGCCACATAGCTAGTAAGTGTCTGCGTCTGAATTTGAACTCAGGTGGTCCTCACTTCAGGCCCAGTACTCTGTCTACTTCTACTTCCTAGTTGCTCGAACAACAACATTATTTCTGAAAACAGTAACCTGCAAAAACATTTTTATCCAGTAGCATTCTGGAAAGGAAGAAGGCTCCATCCCACTTATTTCTTTTCTCCTACTTTAGAACCTCCATACCATCCTATATCTCTTGTATGGCTTTTTCCAACTAGGGAAAACAAGTGTTAGAGAAGACTTTTATATTTTGAGAAGATAAGAGGTTCTATGACAGAAGCATTCAGGCATTTCTGAAAGGGAAGTTACTTTATTTCTACTTTCTCATGCTTCTACAAACATTTAATAATCATAGTATTCTTTACTATTACATAAGGAATGAAAAGGATACAAAATCAGATTTTTCAAAAAATATTTAAAGCATCTTTTCAAAAACAAGGACAAAAATTATTTCTTCCTACTTTCTAATTTTTTCCTTTTATTAATATCGCATTTAGAAATAGAAAATGTGTTTAATTGAGATAAAGATTCTTATTCAGAACAAAACATTCTCTAGGAAAGAACTTCTCCTGGTTCTTAGGCAGACCCAGGTTACAGAGGTGAATCTTACATTATGGAATGAGATCTATAATTCTCACCAAGCTCTTCCTAAGTCCTTATCCATCTCTGAAACAGTTAAATATATACACTAATACTGCTTAACTGACAGATTATAGGGATGAGAGCCACACTGTCATTTTCATTCATCTTCCCTTTTCAATCCTACTATTTTCTCTGAACGGCAATTACCAAACACAAAAGAAGGCTTTGAATTGAAATTGAGAACTCAGACCACTTCCAGCTGAGATACGCTGCCTCCCTGTTGCCTGTAAACAGGTGTAGGGAGGATGCCAGATGATGTCTGAAGTGCCCTCTAGTTCTTATTGTCTCTATTTTATTCTCCTCTACAGAGAGAACACTGTGAGAATGTTATCTTAAGTAGTGACACCAGGTTATGCCCTAGAATGTGATTTATTTATTTGTTCATTTATCTTACTCTCCACTTCCCTTGAAGCTTTTTGAATATAGGAGCCATATCTTACATATTTGAACCCTCTTAACAACCAGGACTATTAGCCTTGAATATAGTAGGTGTTTAATACAACTTACCTGGATGAATTCATTCATGTATGCATATATCTATCCTAAAGTCAGGCTCCAAAAACAGGATGAAATATAAAGACCACTTTACTGATTCTATAATTCTGACCTCCAGTTCAAGAAAATGTCTTCTTGAATACTGGTTTCTTTTATTCAAATATTCTTTTCTATTTTTCTCAAACATTCTAGAGGCAGCTAGGGGCACAGTGGATAGAGTGCTGGGTCTAGAGTCAGCGAAACCCAAGTTCAAATCTGGCCCCAGACACTTACTGGCTGTGTAATCCCAGGCAAGTCATTTAATCTCTCTTTGCCTCAGTCCCCTCATCATGCAAAATGAAGATAATAATAGCACCTGTCTCTCAGGGTTGTTGTGTTACAAATGAGATCATGATTGTATAGTACTTAGCACTCACTATTCCTGGCACAGAGTATATAAATATTAGCTAGTATTATTTTCTTTTTCATTTGTATTGTATTGTATTCATTTGTATTGTATAATGAAGATGGCCATTTGGCATAGGTGCATAAAGTGGCAATATAGTATAGGGGAAGAAGATAACTACATTAAAAGTTTGAGCCCTAGCTCTACCAAGTGACATCAGCAAAATCATCTCACCGCTAAGAGCCTCAAGTTTGTCATCTGGAAAATGGGAATATTCTGCCTCATGTGTTTGTTGTTTGGAAAGTGTGTCTTTGAATCCCAGCATGCTATTTATACGACAGATTTTATTTCAGTACCAGTTGTTGGGATGGACGTGCGATTTCATAAGTGTAAAGATGTCCTAGAATGGAATTTCTAGTGATGCAAATTGACCACTCACCTGCAACAAAGACTTAGAGTTGTCTGGGGTTCTGGGGGAAGGGGATTCAATCACTTGCCCACTTTTGCATAGATGTGATGTGTCAAAGGAAAGATTTGAAATTAAGTCTAAGACTTGGTTCTTCTCAGTGGTCCAGTGATCCAAAGCAATCCCAATAGACTTTGGACAGAAAATGCCATCTGCATCCAGAAAAAGAACTAAGAAGACTGAATGTAAATCAATTCATGCTGTGTTCACCTTTTCTATTTTTTTATCTCTCCCATGTTTTTCCCTTTTGCTCTGATTTTTCTCTCCCAGTATGATTTATAAAGTATTGTATTAAAAATAAATAAATTTACAATTCTAGGGAAAAAGAGAAAATAAGTTTTTCTAACTCAATTGCAGGTCTTCTATTGTCATGACAGGTCTTCTATATCAAGGGGCTTCTCATTATTCAAATTCTTTTTGCTGTAGTAGTTGTTGTTTTGGCTATTATTGTTGTTGCTATTTTTAATAGTTTTATAACTTTTAAACAATATTTTATATAGTTTTTAGCTTAATAGTTAATAGATTAGTAGCAATATTATTGGATTTAGATGAGGAGATATATGTATATGTATTAGAGGATATATTAGGTGAAAGTTATGATTATACCATGTGCATTTGTACTTGTGAAACTCTTCTTCCTGCAGGGGCCCACGCTCTATATTTTTCCTTGTTAGTCTGAACTCTACCTTTACTTAAAGGTTCAACTTAAGCCTGCTTTGTGTCCTTTGGGAAGCCTACCATGATCCCAGGAAATGATTGCTCCCTCCTCTAAATTCCAATAGCATTTATTGTATCTATCATTTATTTTGAAATCATGAAATTATCTCCTCTGCTGTTTTTATATTTTAAAAAGTGTCGACACCCCATATGCTCGAATAAATAGCATGACCCTTGATAGGGACTCAATAAATGACAGAATCTCTGAAAAGGAAGTCATCTGTTGTCATGTGAAGCCATCTCCTTCCATGAAGAACTCTAGAGCTACAAGCTATTCAGCTGAAGGGACTTTAGAGGACAGGAGAAGCCATATATGATAGGATATAAAAATGCATAAGTACTCATATGCAAAATCCATATGGCAAAAAGGACAATTTTTTGGCTAACAAAATACCAATATTTGTCTCATAATAATTAATTACAACCTTAACCTTGGCTCTAATGTACCATCTTTTTAGACACAACTGTGATTCCTGGTTTTTGAGCCCATTTCTATTAGAGATACAATATTCTACTTCTGGTCTTTTTAACTCTATAACTTGCTAATTTCATTCATAAGAGAATTTATTTAGCATTGAAAAAAACCTTAGATATCATCTACTTGCTCATTACAGGTGAAGATACAGTACAGAGGAGAATTTGGACCCAGATCCTTTTCATTGGGCTTAAATTCTCATCTCAACTTATACAAGTGGTACAATGGATAAAGTGTTGGCCCTCAAATTAGGAAGACTCACATCTTAAACTCAACACATTTTAAACTCAACTGAACTCATTAACTTTTCCTCCAAACCATATCTTCTTCCTAACTTTCCTATTACTGTTTAGAATACACCATTTTACCAGTCACCCAGACTAGATACCTATGTATCACTCTTTATTCCTCACTCTCATACCCATGGTCATTCTGTTGCCAAGGACTTTTGAGTTTACTTTTATAATATTTCTTAAATGCTCTTTCTTCTCTCTTCTGATACTGCCTCACCTTCAAGTTTCCTTCAAGTCTTAGCTAGAACTTTCCCTCAGAAAGACTTCCTCCATCTCCCTTAATCCTCATGCCCTTCCTCTGCTGATTATTTCTAATTTAGCTTGTTTATAACTTATTTGAATAAATTTGATTGCATGTTTTCTCCAAGTTAGATTTTAAATTCCTTGAGGGAAAAGGTCATCTCTTACCTTTCTTTTTATTCTCAGTACTTAGTCCAACACATATCAAATGTTTGATAAATGTTTAACTCATTAAAATTAAGGAGATATTTTTTGAAGTTTGCATTCTGCTATAGAAATGGTTTATGGAAACCTGCCTTTTCCCTTAACTATTTTATCTTAGAAAACCTATTTACATGAGCAGAACTTTCTAGTAAAGATTTTTATGTAGGTGAGAAGTAGACATATGAATTCACAATTTCTGGTATATTTTTCATTGTATTAGAGGTAAGGCTTTTGATAATATCATCTGTGATATTGTTTATTTGTTTCCTTCTTTGAAATAAGTTGAAAATTGACTCATAAGTTCTTTTAAAAATGTTTATCTCCAGAACATATTTTTTAATATGGATTCAATTAGATCTAACTACTTTTACAGACTATACTTGATCATTAACTCCATATTGTCAGACAGAAAATTAGGTTCTAAGGTGATAGGATCTATATATGGGGGTTCCATTGTCACTAGAAAGATTAAATTTCTGTAGCTGTTGTGGCTGATCTGTTTTGCTTCTTATCTATTCATTACTCTTTCAGTTTCAGTTATATGCATCCTTGGGAAGAAATGGCTGAATTGAGTTTCATAAGAAAATTTCTTCAGTTGAGTTTTTCTTATTAAATGCTTTTTTTTTTACTTTTCATTGAGATGAAACTATTTATAGAATACATATGGAAAATTAAGAAAAAATACACACGTATACATATATGTATGTGTGATTTGCAATTTCCTTATCCTGATTATTTTAAAGATGTAGAAACTGAGACAAACAGGGTTAAGGAACTTGCCCTGTGTAACACAGCTATTATTTGAGGCAAGATTTGAAATCAGATCTTGACTTCAGACCCAGTACTTTTTTTCACTGCACTACCTAGAAGCTCACTACATATATATATATATATATATATATACACACACACACACACACATATGCTTATACCCATGTATACATGCAAATAAAATCATTCATTTCCCTCATGCATATCTTTGATCTCTCTGTGTCCTCTCACACATTTATAAGATCTTTACACACATATATGTGTACACATACACACACACACACACATATATATACATAAATGTAATAAAGATATTATTTTATTCTTTTTCATTCTTGTCATTTCCTATAAGTGGTACAGAGGATTTATTATATCTACTTAATGGATGAGAAAACTCAAGCTGGTGAGGGCAGTGGCTTACCAAGGAATGAGCTACAACAGAACAGTGGCAAAGCTAGAACTGAGACTTTCAGCACAGTCTTCATATAGCATGCTTTCTCTTTTATTCTTGAGTTTCATATATATAATTTAAACAGAAAATATCACCATCCTCAAATTTTTTAAATTGATTCCTCTTTTCTTTTAAAGAATCAAAGAATTTATTAAACCGATATAAAGTATTGCCCATTTACAAACAGTAAATATTGGGATGACATGCAGAGGTTTTTGCAGTGCGTTATCTATTCTATATGAAAGAACAAAAGGCGAGTGAGCTAATTTTTATGTGCAATCTTGACAATCTTTCTCTAGTCTTTTATTATAGGCTGCAAATATATTTCTTCCTCTTTCATTGACTTCACCTCACTCTACCATTCTAACTGAAATTGTTCTTAGAACTACTATCTATAATTAATCATTTTTATAAAATAGATCAGATTTTAATGCATCTTTGTTCCTTCAAATACATTGGTTGAATAACATTGATTATAAAGAGACTTTGTTTCCTCTTTAAGTTGGCACTCCAAATGGCAGATTTTTTGAAAGAATAGCACTACTCCTTTAGCCGAAAATATATTCATATGTATTCATTATCATTAACATATCTTCTGAGTGGTCATGCAGAGAGAATTCTGATCAGATAATAAGGTTGTGGAATGTATATGGCTGAGATTATGACAGGCTCTGACTATATCTCTTAGTTCATCTTCCCTTGGACATTTTCCTATATTTTCCACAAAGGAATATGCTTAATTCACCCAATCCCTGTATCGGACATTCCATATAATCAGAAATGGAACAGGTGCTGAGCAAATGGATCAAAGAAAGATGATTAGTGAGTATTTAAACAGAGAGTCTTGGTAATAGTTTTGTTAGTGTTTTAAATTAATAAAATCTTTTTGCTTTGCCTACGGGCAATTGAGCACCTCATCAGAAAATTAAAACAATAACAACTACAACCACAACCCAAACACCTTTCATAATGCAGTATTGTGGTGATTCTGCAGCTGGACAAAGGTTAACTAAGGGAAAGTGCTGCATGAATGCTCTAAATAATCTGTTAGAAAAGGCCACAGCAGGTATTCATGCAGTACCAGAAGAGCTGGCTCTGGCAGGATGTAGCTTAGCTGCCAGGTGAGATTCTGTGGAAAAATGATTCTTTGTCCTCAACCTGGGAAACTCAGGCAATAATTTATGCAGCTACAATTCCACAGGAATAACTTGGCTACTAATAATGGATTATAGATGCCCCCGACCTATCTACTTCCTCACAGGACTATTGGGTTAAGAGGACCTCAAGGAGGATAATATAATTTTGGAGGAGAAAAAGTATAAAATAAAAGTGCAAAATATTCAGATATCTCCCTCAGTACCAGTTTCAGTGACAGCACATGGCTGAACAATTGCTTTTGGGGTCATTCTGTTTTAAGATGCCTACTTCAATGAACTGAAACCCAAATCCTTTATAACTCCTCTTCATGTTATGGCTGCCCTTTTCTGCTATGAAATCCAGATCATAAGACAGAATGATCACTATGGTTTAGGTGCTCAGGAGAGATGGAAAATGATCCCTCGAATTAGCTTTTTAGGACAAAATCAGTTGGTGATGGAATGATTCTGGAATACAAGAGAAAGAGAACCAGGTACAGAGCCCCTTGAAGGCTGAGTCACCAAGTAGAGAGAGAAAGGTTCCTGCTATAGAGGCATCTTAAAGAAGAGAAAGTGGTACAAGTCCAGGCTTAGGCCCAGGTAATAAATTTGATTGTGAGCCCAGCTTTTGGGATACACTATTTGACAAAAACTGCTGGGAAAATTGGAAACTTAGTATAGCAGAAACTAGGCACTGATCCACACTTAACACCATATATCAAGATAAGGTCAAAATGGATTCATAATCTAGACATAAAGAATAATATTATAAGCAAATTAGAAGCACATAGGACAGTTTACCTCTCAGATCTATGGAAGAGAAAGTAATTTGTGACCAAAGAAGAACTAGAGAATATTACTGATCATAAAATAGATAATTTTGATTACATTAGGTTAAAAAATTTTTGTACAAACAAAACTAATGCAGGCAAGATTAGAAGGGAAGCAATAAACTAGGAAAACATTTTTACATTCAAAGATTCTGATAAAGGCCTCATTTCTAAAATATGTAGAGAACTGGCTCAAATTTATAAGAATTCAAGCCATTCTCCAACTGATAAATGGTCAAAGGATATGAACAATTTCCAGAAGAAGAAATTTAAACTATTTCTAGTCATATAAAAAGGTGCTTCGAATCAATATTAATCAGAGAAATACAAATTAAGACAATGCTGAGATACCACTACGTACCTCCCAGATTGGCTAAAATGACAGAAAAAGATAATGATGAATGTTGGAGGGGATGTGAGAAAACTGGGACACTGATACATTGTTGGCGGAACTGTGAATGGATCCAACCATTCTGGAGAGTAATTTGGAACCATGATCAAAAAATTATCAAACTGTGCATACTCTTTGACCCAGCAGTGTTTCTACTGGGCTTATATCTCAGAGAGATTTTAAAGAAAGGAAAAAGACCCACATGTGCAAAAATGTTTATGGCAGCCCTCTTTGTAGTGGCTAGAAACTGGAAACTGAGTGGATGCCCATCAATTGGAGGATGGCTGAATAAATTATGGTATCTGAATGTTATGGAATGTTATTGTTCTGTAAGAAATGACCATCAGGATGATTTCAGAAAGGCTTGGAGAGACTTACATGAACTAATGATGAGTGAAATGAGCAGGACCAAGAGATCATTATATACGACAACAACAAGATTATGCAATGATCAATTCTGAAGGATGTGGCTCTCTCCAGCAATGAAATGATTCAAACTAGTTCTGATTGTTCAGTGATGAAGAGAGTCATCTATACCCAGAGAGAGGATTGTGGGAGCTGAATATGATTGACAACATAGCATTTTCACTCTTTCTATTGTTGTTTGCTTATATTTTGTTTTCTTTCTCAGTTTTTTTTCCTTTTTGATCCGATTTTTCTTGTGAAGCAAGATGTAAAAATGTATACATATATTGGATTTAACATGTTTTAACATATTTAATGTGTTTTGAACTACCTGCCATCTAAGGGAGGGGATGGGGAAAGAGGGGAAAGTTTGGAACAGAAGGTTTTTGCAATGGTTAATGTTGAAAAATGGATGTTTTGTAAATAAAAATCTTTAATAAAATTTTTAAAAATAAAATAGATTGTGCCTACTGAAGAAACACAAGGGTATTAAAATCATTATTCTTACTGTTCCTTCATTCTTAAAGGGGACCACAACATCAGGAAAGTGATGCTAAGACAAGCAAATGAATTGGAGTTAAATAAGGGAGTGCTATGTGAGGTCACCTGTTTGGAATAGACACTGTAATCTCAATCTAATTATTTGGCTCTTCCATGGGAATTACAACATAAAACCAATTGATCACCTAATGAACAGTGCCAAATTTCCACTCAATCACTATTTAACTGGCCAATCTAAATAAGTCATAAGAATTGTCAGGATTTTACCTAAAAAGCATACAGGCAACATATTGTTTGAACACATAGGAGACTTGACTGAATACTCACTCTGCAAACAGTCAGCATTTAGAAGATCCTGACACTTTTCATGACATTTGACACCACACTCCATACACTTCATGCCTTGTCTCGCTATTCCCCAAAGAAGACCTTCACATTCATAGCAGTAGGTTGGGGTGGTAGCTGTCCAAACCTCAAAATTGTGAGGGGTGGTGGATGACATCGGATAGATCAATGCTTGTAGAGTCTTTTTGAAGACATGCATTTTCTGTTAAGTGGGAGGAAAACAAACAAACAAAAAAGATTAGTCTTTTGGGGAAATTTTGCAAAATGATGTTGCCCAGAGTCCTCAAATAAAGCATTGCAGCAAACCAATTACTTCAGAACTGTTGCTCTGAAAGAGCTCATACTTATACATGAGTCTCACACATAGTGATGGCAAGAAGATGAATGCATACTCCCTTATTCTAGGTATATTTGCCAGGGGCCCAACTCAGCTATCATTTGAAAATGCATTTTTATAATTATTTCTATACATGGCCAAAACTGTGAAATGGGATAAATTTGTCTTTGAGGCCAAACCTTCCACTTTTCATATCAATATTTCACTCTCTCTAGGTATTCCAAGGACCTTCATTATACTATCTGGAAAAGTCCCATTATAAAACCTACCCAGAACTATATTCATGATTATGAATGTATCTGTCTTCTCACCTATCAAAATTTATCAATGGATTTTTAGAAAGTGCTCTCAACAAGTCTTTTAGAAAAACTCTGATATACTCAGTCACAAAAGTAAATAACTGCTAAGGCTTATTCGATCATTCCAACCATCATTATCAGCATTCTACTGAGAATATTCTTTAATAATTTAAAGGAACTGATGTGTGATGGTAGAATTTTATTATCAGAAAAATGATAATGAGAAAGAAAAGTATTTTTGAAGAGGATGCCCTGGTGCTTCTCAAATCCTACTGTGCAGATGACATGCTGGAATCAAACTCAAATCTGTCCTAAGTCACCTTTGAGGGAAATTTTACATAATCATCTAAAACTTATTATGGAATCATAATTAGGGAATATATACATCTAACAGTTGCTTTACTGATGCAGAAAGCTAATAGGGAAAGTAATATTCCAGTGGCCTAAGAATGATATTTATTTTTTCAGAACTTTTTTTTCTATACTTTTCCATTACTTTCAGATCTCTCTTCCCATCCAGTGAGCCATCTTTTATTACAAAGAAAAATGGAGAAGGGAAAAATCAGTACAGTAAAATTAATCAACAATGTCAACAAAGTTGAATGATATAGACAATGTTGTACATACATAGTCCTCCACCTCTACAAAGATTCTCCTATGTCTTCTTCAGAAACAAGCTTGATCATTAGAGTTACACAGTACTCTGTTTTGGGATTTTTTGTTGCTGTTATTGTTTATTTTCTTTTATAATTTTTGTGGTTGCCCATCTATTCCTGGTTCTGCTCACTATACTCTCGGTATCAATTCAAGTAAATCTTTTCAAGCATCATCATGTCCTCCCTATTTATTATTTCATATTGAATTGAAATAATAGGCTATTTGCATATTATAATCAGACTATTTCCACCTTAATGGGCACCAACATTTTTCAGTTCATTTTTATAATTAAAAGGTGCTATGAATTAATTTGTTGTATTAGCACCTTCCCCTCCTACACCCCCTATTTTTATTCCTTTGGCAGTACATAGGTATGAAATTTCTAAAATAACCAAGTTTAAATGATTATACCAACTTAATTTCTCTAAGATAATGGTAGTTAGAAATGTTTTTATGTTCATTGTACCAACGCAGATTATGTTCTTTTTTGATGCAGTAAGGTAATCTTTTTATCATACAAACTTCAGCTTTGTACACAGAGTTGTAATTTTCTTATCCTAGTCTTCCATATACTACTCCAATAAAATGCAAATGCCTTGAGAATGGGAATTAGACCTTTATCTTTATATCCCTATAACAATAGCAAATATTTAATAAATGCTTAAAGAATTAAATTGCACCCTTAAATATAACATTTCAAAGGAGTAATAATCTCATTGATGTGGTCATTCCCTCTAATAGATGGAATAGATGTTTGGGGAATTATACTCTTCAATCCATTTTTTCACACAGTTTCTAAAGTGAGATTCCTTAAATATGGCCTAACTATGTCATGCCTCCTGTGTGAAAAATGCTAGGATTCCCTATTGTCTCTAAGATAAAATACTGATTCTGAATTTTAAGTATTTAAAAGCCTTTAAAATCTGGCATTTGCTTCTCTTTCAGGATTCTTACATATTCCTAACATTTCATCCTATTCAAAATCTTTTCTATGTCTTACTACAAATTTTCAAAAACGAAATGATAAAAATTAAATTCTATTTTTCCTACCAAACTGTAAATTTCCTAAGAATTCATGTTTGTTTTCCTAATCTTTCTCTGAATCTCTAGCTCAGCACCACTTACTGCCTATGGTTATTTCTAATTGGTTGTCCCACAAGCATCTCAAAATCAACATGTCAAAAACAGATCTTGTCATCTTTCCCCATAAGTTAATCACTTTTCCCACATTTTTCTATTTGAGGGCAACATTATTCTTCCACTTAGAGGCTCAGAGTTACTTGACTTTTCCTCATGCTCTTACCCTAGTTCAGACCCCAAATCAGCTTTGGACAAATAGGTGGAGCAGCAGATAAAGTACCATGTTTTGAATCAGGAAGAATTATCTTCCTGAGTTCAAATCTGGCTTCAGATACTTATTAGTAATGTGGCTCTGGGCAAACTTCAGTTTCCTTATGTGGGGGGGGAGGGGGGACGTAGTTGGCACAGTGAATAGAACAGTGGATTTTGTCAGGAAGACCTGAGTTCAAATATAGCCTCAGAACTTTACTAACTGGTGGCAAATCACTTAACCCTGTTTGCCTCAGTTTCCTCATCTGTAAAATGAGCTAAAGAAGGAAATAGAAAATCCCTCCACTATCCTTTCCACGGAACCCCCAAAAGGGATTGCAAAGAATTGGACAAAAGTGAAACACAACTGAGAAGTCAACTTTAGATGGTGTTGCCTATCATTTGGTCTCCTTATCTAAAAATCTCTCCTCCCTTCAATCTGTTATTCACACTTTTGCTACTGTGGGACTCCTAAAGTACTGCCTAGCCATGTCATGCTTTGTGTAAGAAATGCTAGTGATTCCTTATTATCTGCAAAACAAAATATAAACTTTCCTATTAAGCATCTAAAGCCATTCACAATCTGGCTTTGCCTTCCCTTTCAAGCTTCTTCCAACTAGTCCTCTTCATGCACTCTATGGTCTGGACAACTGGTCTACTTACTTTTTTTTTCTTTCTTTCTTTCTTTTTTAACATGCAACATTCCATCTTCTGTATCTTTACCTTTATTTATGCTATCCTCTCTATCTGAAATGTGTTGCCTCCTTGCCTTTTCCCCTTAGAATATTTTAACTTTCTTCAATAGTACCTCCCAAGTAAGATTTTTTTTGATCCTTCTAGCAACCAGAGCTTCCCTAATGAAATTATTTTGCATTTACATCATTAGGCACATTTCCTCCCTATAGAATGTAAGCATTTTGAAGGAAGACAATATTTTACATTTGTCTTTGTATAACTAGCATCTAACACAGTGCCCAGATCAATGTTATTTTTAATAGATGCTTGTGGATTGGTTTCTCAGTTTCTAATAAAGTTCTATTTATAATGTAGACACAATATTTTTAATGCATATATCATGCCCAGCTACTCAATTGATTGAGATGATCTTGAAAGGGAAAATCTCAGCTATAAAAATTGTCATCAATCTTTCCATTTAGACATTATGCCATAGGCCTTCATTCAGATAGTCTCCAACAAAATTTCTATTATGTTGATACCTTTTTGGAATTTAGTTATTGTGCTCTAAAAAGGAAAAATGGAATCAAGTTCTGGCCTGAACAGTCTAGAAGAAAATCATTGCGAAAACTTGTAAAGCAAACAAACAAACAAGCCACCATAGTTATCTTAATGTATATTACTATAGCAGCCCAGAGACTACAGAGCAGAGCCAGTTGCAAAACCCAGGGAAGGAAAAGATACACACAGAATCTCATTAGTCCAATTATCTAAAGAAAAACACTAAATAAAGAGATGTTTTTGGTTAGCCAAAGAGTCTTGCATCTTCTTTATAAGATTAAGTAATCCATATTCTTTTGCATGCTTTAGAGATGAATTTTTAAAAGGTAATAGGTATTTAGTTTTACATGAAAGCAACTAATTTTGGATAGACTGCTCATTTAATAACAACAGCAAATGTTATATCATTACAGATGCTGGAGCAAAAGAATAAAAGATAATTATAAAAAAAGACTAAGGTATTACTGTTGACTTGTATTTTCTTTTGCTTAAGCACATTCTGTCTAAGAAAGTCAAGTTAACTTTTAAAAGGAACATAGAAAATCTACTAGGTAATACACTGAAAATAACTGAAAACAACTCAATCTAACTAGTTCCTTAGAAGAAAAGAAAAAGTGGGAGAAGAATCCCTATTGCCCAGGCTATGATAAATATCTGACAGGTGATTTCAGATTTGTCATGTGTATTGATGTATGATGTATACATGCATATAAATGAAATGCATATATACATGTGTGTGCATATACATAATTATATGTATAAACCTGTCTCTCTGTGTATACACACATATATGTTACATATAATAACCACATATATATCTGCATGGAAAAGTTATGGAGGCATATGGGCATTTATCTTTTCTAGAAAAATGGAATGGGATAGTGGATAAGCTGCTAAATTTGGAATTATTACCAAACTTACCTGACCATAAGAAAATAACATCTTTGTAATAATACTTGTCATATCTACACAGATATATGTAAGTATGTGTATATATATATATATATATGTAGACAACATACATCACAGACATATGTGCATATATTTATTAAACACTGTATTTCAAACATATGATAAACTAGGTATAGAATTGAATAGGAGTAGAAATCAAGTTGGATTACATTTGGGAAGTTTTACAATGCTTTTATCAATACCGACACAAGGCAATGTCAATGAGACCATTGTCATTCGAATGAGTTTATATTAACAATCTCTACCAGATTATCAAAGAGATGAAGAATGAAAATGAGCAAAACTATGGCATGGACTAAAAAGGGTGTCTCTAAAGTTTAGTGCCAAGTTAAGCTTAAATAGATTAATAGAATAAGTTGGTTTAATAAATTGAAATGTCACTGAACTTTTAATGCACTCTGAGTATTGGATAGATGCTCCAAAAAGAAAATAAATTTTACACAGGCTTGAACAGGAGGAAGATACCAAGTTGTATTTCCCTTGGGAAATGAGCTACAGTTCCAAAATCCTGACCTACTTCCTATGGTTAAAAGTCCATTAAAAAAAATTCCAATGGTGCTATATGTCTATGAATCATAGGATTCAAATTAGAGGAAACTCAAATGCTGTCATAAAGACAAATGTGTGTAAATTGGAGGCAGCATAATACTACTGGTGATTTACAAATGACAAATGTCAAATAAAATATCCTTTATCACTTATCTCCCCAGAAAAAGATAACCAGTGATATAATAATTAAAAAAAAACAGATGGATATTTCAAATGGCTTATTGGTTTTCAATTCTTAAAAAGTTCATAATACATTCTACAGTGTGTTTTGTAGTTCATTTATATAGGTGGATAGATGATGCAGTAGATAGAGCACTTACTCTGGATTCAGGAAGACTGGAGTTCAAATTCATCCTCAGACATTTACTCTAACTGTATAGTGCTAGAAAAGTCACTTAGAAAAAGTCTGCCTTAGTTTGCTCCACTGTAAAATGACTGTAATAAAAGCAACTTTCTCCAAGTATAATTATTGGGATCAAATGATAAAATATTTGTAAAGTGCCAAGGCTTAATTTTTTTTTCTTCCCTCTGCCAAAGAATTTATGGGGAAAAAACAAAACAAACAAACAAAACCATGAAAAAAAATTATAAAATGGGATGAGAAAATGTGAATCAGTTGGTATAACAAAAACTGGCATTTATGTAATATTATCAATCAAGCAAAGTACTTTAAACTTTGCTTCTTTTGTGCTTCAAAAGATCTCTCTGAGATTAATGCTATAAACACTATTATCCTCATTGTACAGATGAGGAACTTGAGGCATAAAAGGTTGATTCACAATTAGCCAGAGTATGAGATCACATTTGAACTCTGCGCTTCCTAACTAAACCCTTTACTCTCTCTGCTATACCATACTACCTTTCTAGCAAGGGGTCTCTTAGAGATCCTTTTATATGAGATCCACACAAAGTATACAAGTATCAATAAGCACTTTGTAATCATGAACAGTTTTATGCAAATTAAACACCCGCCTAATTTACTAGAATTGTCTCCCAATGGCTTGGCTATTTTGCCATTATTTAGAATATTTAAATGAATGTCCTGTGAAACTCTAAAGAGAATCTCAAAAAAAGTTTTGAGAAATGACAGTGTTATTGAAATAAATTTATAACCTAAGATGATGACTATAAAGGAAATGATGTTTTATACTGATATTTTTTGGTTATATTCATTTTAAATGTAAACAACTAATTTAGATTCATATGGTAATTGTTGAAATAGAAGCTCAAAAACCTAAGAGTAATGACAGGCTATTGGTTTCTAAAGACAGAAATGGTCCACGAGGATTTATAGGCACAAGTTGTAAGGAATGGCAGAATGTTTTAAACATTTTTATACCAACTCACCAATGGACCAGCCTTTTTATTGGGAAAGTGAACATTATCTCAAATGATGCAGATCTTAATTCAGCAATCCTTGCTTTTCTAATATGATTCTCAACTATGAATTTTTAAAAATTTTCCACAAGGGATCTACTAATGACCTAGGAGTCTTTTTCTATGTTGTCTTCATATGGAATAGAAAGGACTATAATTGTGTACCAATTGTTCTCAGCTCTTGATAAGCAAGTTTCCATCTTTTCATCTAGTTATATGTTTCAATTATTATTTCAATTTAACACAACACTTTATTAAAAAAGGTACTGTTTATATAGCACTGAGCACTGGAGAAAGACCAAATCTGGTCTCTGACAGATGATTGTTACCTGTGTGATTCCAAGCAAATCCCTAAACTTCTACATTGTTCTATCAACTTTCTAAGATTCTCCTGAGTTATAAATAAGCTGTATCTGTATAAATAGTTCATGTATCACATATAGAGTTTCCTGTTATTTAGAAAACGATTACATAATTTATCTATTTTTTTTTCTGCTTAACAATCAAATCAAATTTATTTTACAACCAGCCCCTTTACATGAAATGTGCCCTTCCTCCTAAAATATAACTAAAATCAGTTCTATCTATGTCACAGATATTCTCTTAAACAATAATTGGATCAAGGTAAGTAATATCCTTATTTTTGCTTCCACTCTAGAAACAAATATATATTGTGGTATTTAACAATGAGAAAACCTCCTCCAAATGCTTCATTCCAGAACCAATAATTAACAAAAATATTAACCAGTACTCAGAAATTGCAGAAAAAAAGAAAAAAAATTGACCATAAATATAGCATTAAAATAAGTCTAAGAATTAAATAGTAATAGGTGCCTTTTAAAAGTGCTTTAACATTTGCCAAATCTTTTAGTTATTTGGTCCTCATAAAAGTATGAATTAGGTTCTACAGTGCTGAATCTAGAGTCAGAAAGACCTGAAATTTAAGTCTACCCTCAGATCCTGGATAAGTCACTTTACCCATTTGCTCATTTCCTCATCAATAAAATGGAGATAATAATACAATCTTTCTTTTAGGATTGTTATTAAGATTAAATGAGATATTTGTATGTGCTTAGCTTGACACACAGTAAGCATTATATAAATGTTAGCTATTTTTCTTATTATTAACTAACAGTAGTTCAATTTTATGTTGTAATGGAGTTGGACAGTGAGGTGGTACAGTAGATAGAGCACTGAGCTTGAAATCAGGAAAACTCATCATCATGTGTTCAAATTCAATCCTGGGAAAGGCATTTAACCTTCTTTGCTTCAGTTTCCTCATATGTAAAATGAACTGGAGAAGGAAATGGCAAACTAACCCAGTTCTTTTCCCAAATGGTGTCACAAAGTTGGACAGGACTGAAAGGACTGAACCACAAAAACAATAGTGGCAGCAGCAGCAGCAGCTGCAGCAGTAGTAGTAGTAGTAGTAGTAGTAGTAATAGTAGTAGCATTTTATGGATGAAGAATATGAGGTTCAGAGTGGTTAAATGACTTATGCCAGAATTGCAAAGTTTTCATGTGTCCAAACTGGAATTTAAGCCTAAATCATCCTAACTCCAAGTACAGGAATTTATGTACTTTATATATCACCCTATCTATACAATAAAGAGCACAAATCAGTAAGGATTTTTTTTACCAAGGGTAATGATGTGCTCTTTTATATCATATCGGAATTAAAATTCAATATTCCAAATGTTAAGCGTTGTAATTGATATTGTTACAGTCTTTGGAATTAAATCCCCTTCCCTACAACTTAGTTAGTAGTGACTTAACGAACAGAGCCTCCCTTATGAGTTATGCCTATAGTGGTGTATTGTAGAATATTGGGCTTGTAGTTAGGGGACCTAAATTCATATTCTTGCTCTAATACTTACTAGCTATGTATTAGGACATATAAACCATTCAAATTCTCTTAGCAGGTTTCTTCACTGAGAAAAGAGCAATAAAATTAGATTATAGTAAGGAGAGAACATTATAAATTTATCATCATTATTATTAATTTTTTACTATACACAAATTTACTTGACTATTTCTTTTCCTAAGTTCCCAGTAATGAGTTTCTAAGACTTTGAGTTAAACCAGCTAGTCCATTCTAGAACTTTGGTTTAATAATTTAGTTGTTGTTGTTGTTGTTGTTTTTTTTTTCCCCCAGAGCCTGGTTTTATTACTGCAGGGCTGGTTGGAGAATGGGGGAAAATCAGGCAGGGAGAGGGAAAGAAATACTCTTAAATGATTTCATGACCTACAGTTCAGGTCAGAACCATAAATGCTCTTGGCCAAAGGCTGTACAAGACTTATAGAGTAAAGTCTATGTTCAATGTGACCTTTAAATTAAGCTATAAAGATCAAAATAGGCTAAAAAAAAAGAGTGAATTTCAAAGTGTCAAAATAGGTAATATTTCAGGGTTGGTTTCATGAAAGAAACCATTAAGTCAACACATCACTGTTGATTTAAGGGCAATGTCTAAAATACTTTTAGCTATAATTTCTGAAGTAGCTATCACAAAAGTTATATCCCTGTCCGTGTTAGATTAAAAACTAATACATTCCTAGCACCATTCTAGAGTGTCTATAAGCCAATATTGCTCAAAAATAATGTGGGGGTACAAGATTTAGAAATCAGAATGAAAAGTAAGATAGATGATCCTCTAATTCAAAATCTTACAAATACAACAACATAGGACTAGAAGTATCTGGTGATCTTCATTGTTCAATCAACTAATCAACAATAATTTATTAATTAGCTATTATAGACCAGGCACTGATATCTACTTTCAGTCATGATCAGAAACATGATTTGGAAATGGATTTCCTAAAAGTCTGACATGCCCCCAAATACTTCACTGTGGTGGAATTTTCCCCCTTCAAATTAAAACTTTCAAGGAATATGTCCATATTCAATGCTTAGAAATTGTTCTCTGTTATATTTTGGAGTTTATGCCATTGGAGCAAATTGCATTGATTTTAAATGATATAAATTCAGTTGTGGGGGGCAGCTAAGTGACGCAGTGGATAGAGCACCAGCCCTGAAGTCAGAAGGACCTGAGTTCAAATTTGACCTCAGACACTTAACCCTTTCTAGCTGTGTGACCCTGGGCAAGTTGCTTAACCCCAATTACCTCCACAAATAAAATAAAATAAAATAAAATAAATTGTTTATTTCCAGTGCCTGGGAATATATATATATATATATATATATATACACACAGTTATCCCTTTCACATCACCAGGGTTAGGAGCAAGGTGCTCCCATAATCTGGAAAATCAGTATAAAATTTTTGTCTTAGAGAAGTCTGAATTATTATTGCATTAAAAGTCAAAGTATGTTTATGCATTTCTGAATTTCTAAACTTTTTCTGTGTCATCTGCTGACCTCGGTATATTGTGAAATTGTGAGGGGGAAAGTCATGATGTGAAAGAAATAACTGTGCATGTACACACACACACACATACACATGTATAGAACATAAACCAAAAAAGGCTTCCAGAGATCTATACCTAAATTCAAGTGTAGAGGGTATAGATCGACTCAGAAGGGTAGGAAGTGATCCTCTTTCCTTTTCTCCAAGGACACAGTATAGGAAATAAAATCTATTTAACCAGATGCATGATTGTGAAGCAATAGATGGATTGATGAGAGATAGATAGATAGATAGATAGATGATGGATGGATGATATAGGATGATATAGTCTTTCATACTAGCTAAGCAAAAATAAAACCATCCTTCTATATATTATCTTATCATTAAAATTTAGCCCAGAATACCTTTGGAGAATAAAATCCATTTACTTCTCCCAAATTTAAATTAACTTTTTTCACTTATAAAAGGGAGGAATTGGTGGAAGAAAGCACTTGTTCTTATTTTATTCATTCCTGGCACAATTTTAATGAAGAAGATGACTCTAAAATATGACCTGTCATTTTGGATCAATCACTGAAATGTTCAACTTCCTTCAAAGGCATAATTTGTTTTTGCTATACGTTGCTTTTATGAAAACAGAAAATCAAACATTTGCTATTTTTCTACCTAGTCAGCCCTTTATCTTTAAAATAAAAGCAATTACTTTCAGCTAGCTCCTTTCATCCTGAGGATGCCACCAAAGAGTTCCAACATTGGAGAAGTGATTTTTTTTCTTATTTTACATTTATTGTAGATTTTCATGTAACAACTGAATGTGGCAGCTTGTCAAGTTTGACACTGAAATAAGACTGTTCTACAGAAGTCACATTTCACTTATATTGCCTGAAATGAAGATCAGATTTGATAATGTAGAGTGCTTCTTTATATTCTTTAAAGTGCTATATAAATGATTACCTCTAATAATAATTATCCTGTGTACTAAGATGTTATTAAATAATAATATAACTTTAAAAATTATCATTATTATTAGTAAGCAAATAAAGGATTAAATTTGTTGTTAGAAAGACCTGATTTCTGTCTCCTATAGCCTCACAACTCAGAAAACTTTCTTAAACCATTTTATAGAAAAGGTTCTTATCTTCCATAATAGTGGGATTCTTTAATCTAGGATTCCCTGCACAAGTGAAATGAGAAATCTAGATCCACATTTCTGAAACTCTTCCTTCCCCAATGGTTATAACTACTAAAAGGGATAAAAGTATCTATCTCTGTGTCCAATAAGAGAAATAGACAGGAAGACAGACCAGAAAAATGGAGAAAAAGACAATGAAACATACAAAGAGACAGATACAGATACAAAGAAGGAGAGTTGGGAAAGCTGCAGGCCTTGAGGTTGCATAGGATGCAATACAGGTTATTTGAAAAGTAAGTTTTCAATTTTACACAGCAATAACAAGATTATACAATGATCAGTTCTGATGGACGTAGCTCTTTTCAGCAGCAAGGTGATTCAAGCCAAGTCTAATGGTCTTATTATGGAGAGAGCCCAGAGAGAGGATTCTGGAGATTAAGCTTGGATCACTACATTGTATTTTCACCTTTTCTATTGTTGTTTGCTTGCATTTTGTTTTCTTTCTCAATTTTTTGTCTGATTTTTTCTTGTGCAGCATGATAATTGTGGAAATATGTGTAGAAGGGTTGCACATAATGTTTTTTTTCTCTTTTGTTAATTTTGTTTATTTTCCTTTTTAATGAAGTTTTTATTTTAAAAAAAACATATGCAAGTATGATTTTTCAACATTGATCCTTGAAAACTTTTGTGTTCCAATTTTCTCCCTTCCCCCCAACTCCCTCCCCTAGATGGCAAGTAATCCAATATATGTTAAACATGGTAAAACATATATATTAAATCCAACATAGGCATATATATTTATACAATTAACTTGCTGAACAAGAAAAATCTGATCAAAAAGGGAAAAAAAAGAGAAATAAAATAAAATTCAAGCAAATCACAACAAAAAGAGTGAGAATGCTATGTTGTGATCCACCCTCAGTTCTCACAGTCCTCTCTCTGGGTGTACATGGCTCTCTTTCACAAGATCACTGGAATTGTCCTGAATCACCTCACTGCTGAAAAGTCATGTTCATCAGAATTGATCATCGCATAATCTTGCTGTTACTGTGTACAATGATCTCCTGGTTCTGTTCACTTCACTTAGCATCAGTTCATGTAAGTCTCTCTCCAGGCCTCTCTGAAATCATCCTGCTGATCATTTCTTATAGAACAATAATATTCCATAACATTCATATACCATAACTTATTCAGCCATTCTCCAACTGCTGGCCATCCACTGAGTTTCCAATTCCTTGCCACTACACAAAGTGCTGCTACAAACATTTTTGCACATGTGGGTCCCTTTCTCTCCTTTATTATCTCTCTAGGATACAGGTCAAATGAAACCCTGCTGGATCAAAGGGTATGCTCAGTTTGATAGCCCATTGGGCAGAGATCCAAATTACTCTCCAGAATGATTGGATCCATTCACCTGTTTAATATATATTGGATCACTTGCCATCTAGGTAAGGGGGTGGGCAGAAGGAAGGGGAAAAAACTGGAACACAAGGTTTTGGAAGGGTGAATGTTGAAAATTATCTATGCATATGTTTTGGAAATAAAAAGCTTTAATATAAAAAAGAAAAGCAAATGTTCATCTGTGACTGTGAAAAGAGAGAGAGAAGTGCTCAGATTGAGTGTTGCAGCTAGCTTGTAATTATCCAAAACGATATCTTGATCTGAAAAGATGCAGACTGTTACCAGTTACACTCCATGCTGAGGACTTTATGTGGGAAGGGCTTATCATAACTGGTCAGAAATTATCTTTATAGCCTATAGTTCATGCAGGGACAGTACCTGAAAATTACTACACTAGAAAGTTGAAGGAATAATAAGACACGGGGACAGATTTTCTCTTTATTCTCTTAGCAATTTATCTGTATCTTTTGCATATTGTATGTTGCATATAATTTATCTCACAGAAGAATGCCCCAGTACAGTGTCATTTGATTTTCATCTCAGTTACACCTCAGTGAACATCATCAAAACTTAAGGAGATAAACTTTCAGTAGGATTGTCATATTTCTTCCCCATTACTAAGTCCTTGGATAACAGTTCATTTTTCCATTAGATAACACTTACCAATTCTTCATTGTTCAGAGATGTCCTAATAACCATGGCCAGGGAGATTCCAGATTTTCGGGCAGCTAATGTCTAAGACAAAAATCAGAAAACAATTACTAATACATAGTTAGAAGTACAAATTACAATATGAACAATAAAATGTTAACAGCTCCTGATTTTAATAGGAAGACACTAACAAGTAACATCTTCATTCTTATTTATTTATTTTTATATGGTCTTTACATGACCTTTACTTATACTTTAGGAATTTAGAATGATAGGATATTCAAGATAAATGGGAGAATCTATTTGTTCAATTGTTTCATTCATTTCTGACTCTTCATGACCCCCTTTGGAGTTTATTGGAAAAGATATAAAAATGATTTCTCATTTCCTTCTCCAGCTCATTTCATAGATGAAATAACTAAGCCAAACAGGGTTGTGACTTGCTATCTCTCTAGGATACAGGTCCAGTGAAACCCTTCTGGATCAAAGGGTATGATCAGTTTGATAGCCCCTTGGGCAGAGATCTAAATTGCTCTCCAGAATGACTAGATACATTCATCTGTTTAACATATATTGGATCACTTGCCATCAAGGCAAGGGGGTAGGCAGAAGGAAGGGGAAAAAAATTAAATGTCTGAGATCAGATTTGAACTTGGAAGAAGAGTCTTCCTGATTCCAAGCCCATTTTATCCACTGTGCCACTTCATTGTTCCAATTTAGACCATTCCCTAAAAGTCTCCAGATAATAGCACTGAGGTTCATTGTATTAAAGAAGAACTACTCAAAAGACCTGAATTCTAGGTCTCTTACTATCAGTGTGACCTGGAACAAAAACCACTTTTACGAGGCTGATTTTTTTCCCTGTAAAACAGAGATGAAAGTCCCTGTCTTGCTTAACACCAAGGATTGAAGATCAAATGACATAATAAAATTGAAATTAATTGGAAGAATACGTTGTTCTATGTAATGACATAGTATATGGCACAGAATATGTAAGTCAGATGCTATTAACTGGTTTGTCCAAGTTGATACCAAAGTATTTTCTTAGAGTCCCTTAAGTAAGCATAATCAATTCATTAGGTAAAACTTGCTTATTATTTGAACTTGTTGCAAACTAAGTTGATGCTAATAGATGATAGATCTGGAGCACTGATTTGGGACTTAATTTTTTTAAAAAGTCTTAACCTCACTAGAATTTTTTTAAGATGCAACCTGAAAAATGCTTTGCCATTTTCTCAAAAATAGCTTAGATTAATAAGGGAGAAGTCAAGGTAGGTTGTCACAATACCAGGATTGTGTGTTTCCTTTTTAATTTGCCATTATGAGGATATAGCTCAATTGATCTGGTCAAGATTTGGGCTATATGAGATATGAAAAGTTTTTCTAATAACTAAGAAAGTGACAATTACACAAGACATTTAAAGCAGTCTTCAATTAGACACAGGAACTTCAGGAGAATCACAAGTCAAATATAACTCTACTGCAAATACAATATCCATTTGGAGTTCCATGGTTTGTATTTCATTTTCTAAAGGAGAACTTTTCCCTGAGTTAAAACATAGCAAGCTTATCTTCAAAGTTTTTTCAATAGCCTGATTTACTAGCCCTAGAGATTATGAATCTTCCCAACATTTTAGGGATTGTTTTATTTGTCCTTTGTTACAAAACTATATTGTTGATCAGTCATTCTTCAGCTGTATCTGACTTTTTTTTTGACCCCATTTGGATTTTTCCTTGGCAAAAGGACTGTAGCAATTTGTCATTTCCTTCTCCTTTTCAAAAATTATAGTCTATCCATTTTTATGTTGTTTGTGAATGAGGCGTTATATTCTTCATTTAGCTATGTTTTATATTACAATTCAGTTTCACCTGCTCATAAATTGAATACAACATATCCTCAGAAACTCAACAAATATTAACTGAATGAATTAAAAAAGTACTTACCATGGCCTGAAAAATTCCAGCAGTGAGAAGAAACAGATTATAAGTAATTAGCTATTTAAAAGTAGGAAGAGGTATAATGATGTTAAATAAACACAAAACATTCTTAAAATTTTACATTGGATTAGGAATGTGAGATAATCATTTTGATGTACACACAACCATCTCTTTTATAATATAAACATTTCAAATCATTTTTTACCTTATAACTATGGTGATAACATTTGAATAGATTATCATTAACAAACAAAAATCATTGATAATAATGGCAATTTTTTTTTGCATGAACAGAAATAAATGGTATATTTTAAGTAATACTTAGGAAATATTAAAGAATACTAATTGAAAATATTTTTCAGGCATGAAAATAATTTCCAAAAAAATTATAACTTATTAAATTAAATTTTATTTCATTTTAGATTTCAAATATTCTGGAAAGAAGAAACTATATAGATAATCTTAAATAGTGTATTTCTAATGAAATCTGAAACACATTATATTCTAGTTTTTAAGGTGATTTACTTCTTTAGTTATATGCTCTTAATATTTAATCACTTTCTAAAGATGGTATGGGAAGTTCAATAAAGACTAGAAAGAACATGGGGTAAGGGGAAGGAAAGAGAGAAGAAGGGAGAGAAAAGGAAAAGAAAGATATAAGAAGGAAGGTATATATTCAAAAGCTAAGTTAGTAAATGATTCATTTTACTATACTTTCCTTGCATATGTTCTTAGTTTTAACTGGCATTTTTTAGATTCCTATCCTGTTTACTTTTACCACTACTCAGATCTCATTCTTGGCTGTAGGGGATTGCTAATCACTGTGAAGCTCTGTAATGTG
Source organism: Sarcophilus harrisii (assembly GCF_902635505.1). Lineage (NCBI taxonomy): Eukaryota > Metazoa > Chordata > Mammalia > Dasyuromorphia > Dasyuridae > Sarcophilus > Sarcophilus harrisii. The sequence goes on along the minus strand of NC_045427.1, from coordinate 506,257,277 downwards.
CATGGCCTAATGAGCATTTTAATGACTAAAGTATCACAGGAATTTTCACTGGCAATTAATATTCTTCAGTGAAAGACGATTTGTTGTTAATTTTGTCTAGACCAGATCTCACCAAAAGAGTAAGAATTCTCATGTGCCCTACTTGAATTGATTTCTTTACCTCAATTACTACTACCTAGTTCCATAGTAATATATGAATGCTGAGTGTATTGAAAACTTGAACAAGTCTTTAAATCTTACATAATAAACTTATGGAAATCTTTCCCACTTAAATTAAACAATTCAATTTTAAAAGAACTAAATACAGCTTTTCACTTTAGTTCATATGACACTCTGCTGGTTGCTTTCTTAACTGTAGGGTGATTTTGCCTCAATTCATAATTTAAAGTTGCATCAATAGCAGGCATAAAGTTGCATTATTACCACATTTAAAAATGTAAAATGCAATACTTTCACTGAGAAGGAAGAAAACACAAATGTTATATTTTGACTTGGATGAATCCAACATTTTAAAGATATTTTAATCCATGCAACAGTTGTAAGCTAAAAAGTTAATCTAAAAGGCAATTTAAAAATGAAATAAGAAACAATTCAAGCTATCAGATAATTATCCAGAAGTTACTTACCACATCTCTAACAATGGGCAAGGTTTTTTTCCTCCGGAGATCAGGCATGCTGTCAATACCATAGAGTCCCCTCCCAACTCTGAAAAAAAAAATATTTTAACTGATGAAACAACGCTCCATTAGAATGACCATTTTAGTATTTGTGATAAAAAATGTCCCACAGTAAAAATATTTTTAAAAAAAACCTGAAGGTATTCTCATAAAATCTATTGGGCAAATTTCTAGGATATTTCTAGGATACCACTGCAGATATTAGAATAAAAATCCTCTCCTCTTCCTTTCCAACTTCCTCAAATTACTCAAATGATCTCTGAAGTAATCCAACACACTGGGATTATATCATCGGATTGAATTGGATTGAATTACTCTTTATGGGACAAAAATCATACTTGGCAGAATACACATTGTTGGTTTTGAAATATTAAGGAAGCCAAAGTGAATAATGCTTTTCATCTAGTCCTAAAATGAGAGAAGTATAGGAAGATAATGAATAGTTTAGAAATCACTTCTCTACCCCCTGCTATTCTACCAATGCTAAAACTTTAAAAATTTTATTTTAATAAGACACATTTGTTCTTTATTTTAAAAAAAAAGATGAAATGCATATGGCATAATGATGGACCCCAAAGTTATTATGATCAAGGCTTAAATCTATTTTTGTCACATCAAAATTATGACCATAGGAATTTTGCTTCACCCCTCTTGAATCCCAATAACTCTCCAAGAAGTTAAGTCATAGAATCGTTACTATATATTTGCATCAGTGGGCAGAGTTTCTATATCCAGGACTTTTCCATATCCATGAAATCACAGGTCTGAATAAAATAAGATGGATATAATTTGCCTGAGTTTTTTTTCCTTTATACTAATTTATAAGCAGCACACAAAGAAGGTAGTTAAATTCCATGAAGTCTGCTCAATATAGGCACTATGTGAGGGCAGGCACTATAAAACTTGAACTGTTTAGTTTCTATACATAATAACAATAAAATGACATGTAATTTTCCAGTTTGTTATAAGGTAAATGATTAAAAGAAAGAAGAGTGCTTAGAATATAGTGTATGTGTGTATAAGTATATCTTTCTGTCTGTATATATGTTATATATTTATACATATATCTATACTTATATATACAAATGTATATACAGATACACATGTGTGTGTGTATAAACATATATATTTGTTGACTTTGCCCAAGCAACAACAGAGAACTTATTCACTTCCAGTAAAGAGATTATTTCAAAGCCAATCAATTGAGAAATTAGAGGCAGGGGTGGGTAATGAAATTTAAAATCAAAAAAAGGAGTTAATAATGAGGTAGAAATAAGATAAGAAAAAATAAGTGAGAAGGTGGATGGAGAAAATCAGAGGTAGAAGAGAGACAAGAGTAAAGGACAAAACAAGGTTGGAATTCTAATTGCCCTTTTAGCAAAAAAAAAAAAAAAAAAAAAGTCTATGATTTATTATTTTAAAAAAAGATTACAAGAGATCTCTGAAGCATCAGCCAAGGTCCATTCTTTCTCCTCAATCAAACTAGATAAACATTTACTTATACTCTAATAAATTTATATATAATAAATATATATATATTTCCTAAATATGAAAAGATAATAAATATAATATAATAAATATCTAAAAGATATTTGCCTCCTGCAATGAGGCCATTACTACCATTGTAACTATATCTGGTGACCAGTCAGACTCCAGAATGCCCTTCACCTACTATAAGCAAGAAGTGAGAAGAATATGATCAGGTTACAACATATAGAATTTAGTATGAGAAGAGAAGTTAGGAAAACTTATGGAAGATGGAGGTTTTGAAGAGAAACAAGGCTGAGCCAAAGAATTCTTCTCCATAAAGGGGTTTATTTGTTTCACAATGCCTGAGTAGTTTATATCAGAAACAAAAAGACTTGACATAGGTAAGGTTCTAGACTGACTATGTCTAAGAGCAGAATTAACCAGTATAACCAGAAATACAGATAAGCTCTCCCGTTTGAAGAACTTAAAAATAATTCCTCACATAAAATTTTGTAGCAGCAAAGGCAGAAAAAGAAGAAAAGGAAGGAAGGAAGGAAGGAAGGAAGGAAGGAAGGAAGGAAGGAAGGAAAGAAGGAAGGAAGGAAGGAGGGAGGGAAGGAAGGAAGGAGGGAAGGAAGGAAGGAAGGAAGGAAGGAAGGAAGGAAGGAAGGAAGGAAGGAAGGAAGGAAGGAAGGAAGGAAAAGACATGATGTTGAGACATTTTGTTTTTAACTTAAGATGACTTAGGAGATAGGTGAATCTGGGTGGATGCCAGCCCAGAGTACATGTGGGTTTTAACAGTGAAAGCAGCAGCTTTAGCACCTCTCAGCTCAGCGAAGAAAAAAAAAAAGAGATAGAAAACTGATTCTGAATCTGAATCCAGAATCTGAAAACTGAACTGAATCCAGAAAGAGATTACATGAGATCCTTAGCTAGTACTGGATACAGCTAGTGCTAATTGCAATTCTACTGCCCATACATAGTTCCAGAGCAGAAAGGAATGCTTGTGGTCCATCACCCATAAGTAATGGACCTGGCCACAATTCCAGAGCCAAGAAGAGTGCTAGGTAAGTGAAGGAGCAAGGGATTGGTGACAACTCCTAGGCCTGAGAAAATTCTGGTACTTGTATGTGCAGTAGACTAGGGACTTTTTCTGGCTAAAAACCAAAGGGCAGAGCAGGAAAACAGGAACCACACTTATTGTTGGATCACATCACCTTGAAAGCATTGAAAACTTGCAGACTTCCAGAACTAGTTTTGAAAATAATAGTATGAAAAAGCCTGAATTTGGGGACAGTACTTCCCACCCCTATGTAAGCAGAATCAAACTTTAACATAAAGTTCAAAGTCAAGAAATCAGCTGGAAAAAACAAGCAAACAATACCAAAAAAACCCCACAACTTGACCATATAAAAAGCTACCATAATTGCAGGGAAGACCAAGACACAATCTCAAAGAAGACAATTATTTAAAAATACCTACAACAAAAGCCTCAAAGAGATCAACTAAATCATTTCCAATAGAGCAGTAATGAACTGAACCAGCTATGCCCAGAAAAAGAACTCTGGGAGATGACTAAAAACCATTACATTGAATTCCCAATCCCTATATTTATGCACACCTGCATTTTTGATTTCCTTCACAAGCTAATTGTACAATATTTCAGAGTCTGATTCTTTTTGTACAGCAAAATAACGTTTTGGTCATGTATACTTATTGTGTATCTAATTTATATTTTAATATATTTAACATCTACTGATCATCCTGCCATCTAGGGGAGGGGGTGGGGGGGTAAGAGGTGAAAAATTGGAACAAGAGGTTTGGCAATTGTTAATGCTGTAAAGTTACCCATGCATATATCCTGTAAATAAAAGGCTATTAAAAATAAAATAAAATAAGCCTCAAAAAAAAATGCTAATTCAACCCAAGCCCAACAAAAACTTCTAGAAGAGATGCATGGTAGAGGGAATATTGTGAAAAGAAATGAAAATGATGCAAAAAATGAAAAGAAAATTAACAGCTCGGGGAATGTGGGACCTAACTGTACTAAAGAAAATCATACTTTTAAAAATATAAGTGAGCTAAGAAAAAGAGCCCTAATGGTAAAAGAAGTACAAGAATTTATTGATGAAATGAATTTCATCAAAAGTAGAATTAGCCAAATGGAAACAAGGTACATTCCTTAAAATGTAGAATTGGGCAAGTTAAAATTAATGCGTCTAGACATAAAAGACAATAAAAAACAAAAAATAAAAGAAATGTAAAATAACCTTATCAGAAAAACAACTGGCCCAAAAAACAGAGTAAGGGTAGGTAATTTAATAATCATTGAATACCTGAAATACAAAATCAATAAAGTAATCTTGACATTGTATTACTAGGAATTATAAAGAAATTATAAAGGAAAGCTTCTCCAATATCTTAGCTGCAAAGGATGAAATAAAATTTGAAACAATCTATCAATTATCTCCTTAGATTCTAAAATAAAAACTTCCAAGAATATTATAGTCAAATTCTAGAGTTCTTATGTCAGGGAGAAAATACTGCAAGTAGTCAGAAAGAAATAATTGAAATATCATAGAGACACAAACAGAATTGCACAAAATTTAGAGGATTCCATGTTAAAGGAGCAGAAGGCTTAGAATTTGATATTCCAAAAGGCATAAGAGTTAGGTATAACCAAGGTCAGCATACCCAGTAAAACTGATTATAATCCTTCATGAAGAAACTGATACAATAAAATAGAGGACTTTTAACCATTCTTGAGGTAAAGACCAAAGTTTAACAAACAAAAAAAATATATTTAAAATCATCTTCAAAGAACCATAAAGAGATAAACATTAAAGAGTATTCATAAGGGATTCAGTACAGCTAAACTATTTACACTACCATATAAGAAGACAATACATGTACTCCCCAAGAACTTTATTATTATTATGGCAATGAGAAGACTAAATAGATATTAATTATGAATGTAAGTGGATCATGTTGGGATGATCCACAAAAAAAAATGAGGGGGTGAGAAAGAGGGTTGAATTGTGGAAAAAGGGAAGGTAGAAGTAGAGTGGGGAGATTTTCTCACTTAAATTAGGTATGCAAAAAAAGTTTTGTTTTTTTTTATATTGGAGTAGGAAATAGGAGTGGTAGACAATGTTTGAATCTCACTGTCATCTGTATTGATTCAAAGAAGTAAGAATAAATATACACACTTGGATTATAGAAATCTATTTTACCCATTAGGGAACTAGGAGAGAATCAGGATAAAGGATGTGTGTGTGAGAGAGAGATGATAATAGGAAAATTGGATTAAGAAAGGCAGTAGTCAAAAGCAAAACAGACTTTTGGGAAATAAAATAAAAAGAGAAAACACAAGAAACAGGAGAAAATACGGTAATGGGAAATACATCATTAGTAATCATAACTGTGAACACAAATGGGATAAACTCACACATAAAAAGAAAGTAGATAACAAAATGACTAAGAAACCAGAATCCAACATTACATTGTTTTCAAGAGACACACCTGAAACACATTCACACATCCATATCCACACCCAAATGCACACACACAGAGATTTAAAAGAAAGGGCTGGAATAGAATCTATTATGCTTCTGCTAAAATAAAAATCACGATCTCAGACAAAGCAAAAGCAAAACTAGATCTAATTAAAAGATCTAGGTAAACTACATTTCTCTTTTTTTTTTTATCTTTTTAAAACATATGCATAGATAGTTTTCAACATTCACCCTTGCAAAACCTTGTGTTTTTCTTCCTCCTTTCCCCCATCCCTTACCTAAATGGCAAGTAATCCAATAAATGTATGAAATATGAAATTCTTCAATATATATTTCCACAATTATCATGCAAAAAGAAAAATCATATGAAAAAGAAAAAAATGAGAAAGAACATAAAATGGAAGCAAACCACAACAAAAAAAGTTAAAATACTATGTTGTGATCCACACTCAGTTCCCACAGTCCTCTCTCTAGGTAGAGATGATTCTGTCCATCATAAGATCATTGGAACTGGCCTGAATCACTTCACTGTTGAGAAGAACCATGTCCATCAGAATTGATCATGACATAACATTGTTGTTTTCTTGGTTCTATTCATTTCACTTGTCATCAGTTCATGTTAAGTCTTTCTGAAATCATCATGCCGAATTGTTTCTTATGGAACAATAATATTCCATAGCATTCATATATCATAATTTATTCAGCCATTCTCCAATTGATGGGCATTCACTCAGTTCCTTGCCACTACAAAAAAAGGCTGTTACAAACATTTTTGCACATGTGGGTCCTTTTCCCTTTTTTATGATATTTTTGGATACAGGCCCAATAGAGACACTGATGAATCAAAGGATATGCATGCAAACTACATTTTTCTAAAAGGTACCATAGACCATGAAATAATATTTTTAAAAATTACAGGAAGTCTGATAAAAGCTTATGTATTTCTGAAATATGTAAGAAAAGGAGCCAAACTTACAAAAATAAAGCACTCTTCAATTGTTAAATGGTCAAAGAATAAGAACAAAATTTTTTTCAGAAAAAGAATTCAAGCTATAGTCACATTTTTAAAATTCTGTAAATCATGACTGATTAGAGAAATACAAATTAAAACTATTTTGATGTACCCCTTCATGCTTATTAAAAGTAACAAATATTGGGGGTGATAAGGTAAAATAGGTACATTAATAAATTTTCAGTGAAGTTATGAATGGGTCCAACTAATCCTGAAAATTATTTGGAACTCTGTCCAAAGGCTATAAAACTGTGCTTTTCCTTCTACCAAGTAACATAATTATTAGGGCTGTACCCTAAAGAGATAAAAGAAAAATGAAAAGGACTTATATGTATAAAATATTTATAACATCTCTTTTTGTGATGGCAATGAATTGGAATGTAAGGAGATGATCATCACTTGGGGAATGGCTGAACAAGTTTTGGTATGATTTTGTAATGAAATACTATTGTGCTATAAGAAATGATGAATTCGTTGGTTTCAGAAAAAAAAAAACATAGAAAAACCTATATGGACTCATGCAAAGTGAAGTAAGATTAATTGGGAGCTTTTTTCCCCTTTTAAACAGTATTTACTCCCCCCCCCCCCATTACATGTCAAAATAATTTTTACATTCATTTTATAAGATTATGAATTCCAGATTCTTCTCCCTCATTCCACTCTCCTCTTCCTAAAATGGAAGACAGTTTATACAGCTTATACATGTGCTTTTATCTAAAACATATTTCCATATTAGTCACAGTTATGAAAAAAGAAACAGATCAAAAGCAAAATATACACACATATACACACAATAAAGTAACTGAAACAACTATGCTTTGATTTGTATTCAGAGTTCATCAATTCTTTATGTGGATGTGAATAACAATTTATTTTGTGAATCCTTTGTAATTTTTTGTATCATTGTGTTGCTGAGAAGAGCTGAGTCATTCATCATTGATCATCACATAATGTTACTGATACTATGTACAATGTATTTTTTGTTACTGTTCATTTCACTTGGCATCAGTTTGTATAAATCCTTCCAGGTTTTTCTGAAATCTTCCCGTTCATCATTTTATATTGCCCAATAGTATTCTACTACATTTATATACTTTATCTTATTGTTGGGTATCACCTCAATTTCCAATATTTTGTTGTCATAAAAAATGGCTATGAATATTTTTGCACATACAGGTTCTTTCTCCCTTTTTCTGATCCCTTTGGGATACAGATCAGTAATGGTATCCCTAGATCAAAGGGCATGTACAATTCAGTTGTCCTTTGGTCAAAATTCCAAATTGCTATCCAAAATGGTTGGATCAATACACAATTCTCCCAAGATTGCATTAATGTCCTATGTTTTCCTATATCTTCCCCAATGTTTATCATTTTCTCTTTTTTGTCATATTAGCTAATATGAGAGGAGTGGGGTAGTATCTCAGAGTTACTTTAATTTGCATTTTTCTAACCAAAAGGGAGTTAGAGCACTTCTTCATATGCCTATAGATAGCTTTAATTTCCTCTTCTGAAAACTTCCTGTTCCTGTCCTTTGTCTATTTATCAACTGGGGAATGGCTTATATCCTTATCAATTCAGCTCCATCCTCTAAATATTTGCGAAACAAAATCTTTATCAGAAACACGTGCTGTAAAGATTGTTTCTCTGGTTTCTTTCAAATCAAGGTTGCTTTGGTTTTGTTTGTGCAAAACCTTTTTAAATTTAATATAATCAAAATGATCTATTTTACATTTTGTAATATTATCTCTTATTTGATCACATACCTGTATCTCTTAATTTTTCCATTAAGAATTTGGATGCTACACCATTGGTATGCATATATTTAATATTGTTATTACTTCAATATCTATGATAACTTTTCAGCAAGATGAAGTTTCCTTCCTTATTTATTTTAATTAGGCCTATTTTTACTTTTAGTTTGACTAAGATAAGGATTGCTACCCCTGTTTTTTTTTTTAACTTTTTTTAACTTCAACTGAATCATAATAGATTTTACTCTAGTCCCTTACCTTTATTCTGTGTGTCTCTCTTTGTTTCAAGTATATTTCTTGTCAACAATATATTATAGGATTCTGATTTTTGCTCTACCCCACTATATGCTTCCGTTTTGTGGAAGAGTTCATTCCATTCACTTTTACAACGATGATTCCTAACTGTCAGTTTCCTCCATTGTATTTTTCCTCCCATATCTCCTCTCTTTCCTTTCACTCTATCTCTCCTCAACAGTATTTTGCTTTTGTCTACTGCCTCACCTATTCTTTCTCTCTTCTGTCACTCCCTCTGGTGTTTACTTAATCTTATCCCCCTTCTACTTCCCTGTTGGGTAAGATAGATTTCTATTTTCAACTTGCTATGTATATTGTTATGCCTCAGTGTCCCTAAGTTTTTCTGCTTTAATTTCCCTAAATTGTTCTGCTTCAATTTTCCTGAATTGTTCTGCCTCAGTCTCCCTGATGGCAACTCCCCCTTCCTGGCTATTAGGAATGAGATAATTAGGCCTAGGAGCCCTGACCACTAGCATTCCAAAGAGTCATTAAATGCAGATGGCTTATCTCAAGCTATGTGGGCATATCTCCTATCTCAGACACCCTGGCTCCTAGTCCTTCCAACTTGGCAGAATTTATGATCTTTCCTTACCTCCAACCTGTCAGAATTGAACTGAAGTTCCTGATCACCAGTGCTCTATCCCTACCTTGCCTTTGTTTCCCTAATTGCTGAAGCCCTATAAGAATCCCTGGAATCCCTCACTTGCTGCTGGATACATTGAGATAAGAGTCTAATCCAGACAGCTGGGGTCAACATGGATCCTGTTTTGCTCCCCATCTAATCTCTCCCTCTCACAAAATATGAAAACCTCTAATCTCTATCTTGCCTCAGTTTCTTTGCATTACAATACCCATTCCTGTTTGAGCCAATATTGATGAGAGTAAGGTTCAAGTGATGTTCATCCCCCATCCTCTTATGTTTCCCTCCACTATTATAGGGTTTTTGTACCTCTTCATGTGAATTTTTTTCTCTTCTTGTGAAATCATTTACCCCATTCTACTTTTTCCTTTCTCCTAGTGTACTTCTGTTTCTCATCCCCTAATTATTTTTAATTCATTCCCTCAAATTTATCTTATACATGTATACTTGTAGAGGGCCACAGACAGTGGGGGAACTCTGGGTAAGATATAAGACCCTTCAGCCCAGAGGGAACCTGCTGATAATGTCTGGTTTGGCTCCCCATATTCCCTAAAGGCTCTCAGTCTTCCTGAGAAGTCGGGGGCTGTGACAACCTGTGTTGTAGTTGAAGCAGAGTGATACCAAGTGGCAGAGACATCTACATACAATAGCAACTTGTTTATGTGGTCCTGCATGTGAAATATATAGTTAGTACATGCCCAGTGTTGCTTTGGTTATATAAAGGTATTAGAATATATAAGGGTGAGAGAAGTTGAAATAAAGGGACTCCATGTTTGACCATCCACGTGAATTTTGCCTCCTCACTCCTCCACTAAGACCAAGGACTTGGGCTGGTCCAGAGATCCTCCAGAGAACTAGTCTGGACATTATATTTTGGCACCCCAGCATGAGGGCTCTAGAAAGCACACAACATTTGGCACCTAAATGTGGGGCCCTAGGTCATGCCCTACACATAGCAGCTCGACTGTGTGATTGGCCGAGTTTGGCAGAGGAGTCCCTGTGACCTGGGAATAGAGTATATATAAAAATAAGCAAGCAGGAAGATTCAGTAAGGGCTAAACTAGTCACTTTCACTTTTTCAGACAAAATAAGGCAAATTCTAACAAAATAGCATCTCTCCCAAGGGAAGTATGAAGCATGCTTAGTGAGATTAGTAGAGAAGCAAGGTTTGTTGGTAACTCAGAAGCAGATCTCTGAGTTCTCAGATGCTAGTCTCCTTGGCTCTCTAAGGAAGAGACTTTGGAGCCAGAGATGTGAAAGCTAGTGGGAGAACATATAGTACATGGGAAGGAGGTAAGGAAGTCTTTTTTTAGTATTTTGTTTATTTATATTGTTTATTACTGTTCTAGGAGGTTTGAGAGGCATGGAAAGTTGGGCTGGAAGAGAGATAAGGACTGTCCTGGGAGGTTTGAGGGGCATGAAGCTTCTCTATTTCTCAGCCCACCTTCACTTCCCCTTAAACCCAGGCATGTGCCCTTAGGGTATCTTCCACCTCCTGATTCTCCTCCCTCAACTCCACCTTCATGAGTGCTGAGGAGAAGGGGCAGGAAGGGTGGTGACACCATCAGGCCTTCCAGCACAGTTTTGTCCTCCTTTGTCTTGAGGCAAGGCAAAAGAAAAGAGACTTTTACTGCAATTAGGATTACTTTTGAGCACTTTGGTTTTTTAGGCAGGGTTGCTGTTGTAAGGGCCAGCCATTACACTTATGCTCATCCAATGGAAAATTGAAACATCAGTGTGGATGGAAAAGTGGCCCTTAACCAGTGAAAAAAATCAGGCTTTATTAGATATGATACAGGATCAACTTGGCCAAGGAAACCTACAACCTTTTCTAAGTCCTTGGCATTCCCTTGCATTTGCTATTTAAAAAAAAAAAAAAGAAAGAAATCTGGAAAACAGAGAATGTTGGCTGATTTAAGAAAAGTAAATGAACAGATGGAAGCAATGGGAGCTCTTCAGTCTGGACTTCCATGTCCTACTCAATTGCCTAGGGAATGACCTCTTTGGATTATAGACATTAAGGATTGTTTCTACTCTATCCCTCTGGATAAGGAGGATAAGAAAAGGCTTGCCTTTTCAGTGCCCAGTGTTGACTTAGCTGAGCCTTATAAAAGATTTGAATGGCTAGTTCTGCCACAGAGAATGAAAAATAGCCCTACTACGTGTCAAATGTATATGGCTGCTGCTCTTACTCCAGTAAGAAAGGCATTTCAAAAAATGATGTTGTTACATTACATGGATGATATCTTGGGATGTGCACCTGAGGAGCAAATGTTAGAAGCATGTCTAAGAAAAGACCATAGAAACACTAAGGAACTACCAATTATATATAGGCCCAGAAAAAATTCAAAGGAATGCTCCTTTTCAATATTTAGGATATGAAGTATATCCTAAAGTACTTAGGATACAAAAACTTTCTGTAAGAATAGAGAAGTTGAACACCTTAAATGACTTTGAGAAATAAATACAAGATATCCAATGAATATGTCCAGGGTTAGGCTTAACTATTTATTAATTAAAACCATTGTATGACATTTTAAAGGGAGACACTGCTTTAGACTCACCCTGCTGGCTTACAAAAGAAGCCCAAGAGGCTCTGAGAGAGGTTGAACTGACTTTATCCAATGTGGTTGAAAGAGTCACTCAAAAACCCTTGGAAATATTAGTTTTTGCTACAAAAGAGGCACCCACATCAGTCCTTCATCAAGGAGACAGTGTGATTGAGAGGGTCACCTTCCAAGCACAGTCAGATCAAAGCCTTACTCTTTACCCAGTGCTTGTGGCTACAATCGTATTAAAAGCTAATAAGCAAGTAATACATTTAACTGTGATAAAACCTGACAAGATATACACCTTTTTATACCAATGCACAAATTAATTTATGCTATGAAACCAGCCCAGAGTGGCAAATTTTATTGGCCACAGCTCCAAATTTTACACACAGCCCAGAGTGACAAATTTTATTGCCTACAGCTCCAAATTTTACACACAGGTCCACTTTAAAGATAACCTGGCTAATTATATAATTGGCTATGGATTTTTGAAGAAAAGGTTTCTAAGGTTCCTCTTAAAGGACCAACCATCTTTACAGATGCATCCAAATATAATATTTATGCTGCATATTCTGCAGATTTAGCTATAAAAAGAGTGGTCAGAACTCCTTTCAGTCCACTCAACACAATGAGTTAGCTCTTACTTATTACTCAGGAGATGTAAATATAATATCTGATTCAGTTTATTCAGTAGATGCAGTACAAAGAATTGCTACGACCCAAATAAAATTTGTAGCCTCTAACATACATTGGTTTTTTAAGGAACGTCAGGAACAAGTAAGAAAACATCCAGTTAAGTAATATATCTTGCATATCTACTCTCATACAGCACTTCTAGGAACTATTTTTTATGGAAATTCAAAGACCGATCACTTTCTCACCATGTTAGCCAATACTCCTTTATTTTAAGCAGCCCAAGAATCTCATTCTAAATATCAGGCTGCTCAAGCTTTATGTCTGCAATTTGGGATAACAAAAGAGGAAGTTAGGAGAATAGTAAAAGCTGGTACAGCTTGCCTTCCTTTCCAAGCTCCTAAACTGCTTTCAGGGAAGAACCCTCATGGTTTGAGACCCAATGAAATCTGGCAAATGGATGTGAACCATTATAAATCTTTTGGTCGCCTGTCTTTTATCCACATTGTGATAGACACCTTTTCAGGATTCACTTTTGCTATACCAGCAGCAAAAGAGACATCCTGAGTGGTCACTGAGTTCCTTATTCAAGCATTTGCAATTATGGGTGTGTCACAAGCAATAAAAACAGCCAATGGTCGTGCATATACACTTTTGTGCACAGTATAAGATTTTACACACCATTGGCATACCTTTTAATCCTCAAGGACAGGCAATAGTAGAGAGGAGAAACAGAGACATTAAGATGCTCCTCCAAAAATAAAAGAAAGGGGGAGCCACAGGTAATCCTAGAGAACTTCTAAATCTAGCCCTTTATACTATTAACTTCTTGATTTTTGACGAAGATGCACTGGCTCTGGCAGACAGGTTTTATAACCCACCCGAAGGTGCAGTGTCCAGTGCAAGCAGCTCCGCTATCTTTAGATAATCGCCAGGTGATGTGGAAAGACCCAGAAAGTGGTGATTGGAAGGGACCAGATAGGTTAACCTCTTGGGGGAGAGGGTTTGCTTGTATCTCTACAGATGGAGAAGGAATCAGATGGATGCCAATGAGCCGTATTCACCTTGTCCATCAGAGAGAGACAGAAAAAAAGAAGACCCTAAAAATGAAGGAGAAAACCCAAGAAACATCCAGTGGTTCCATCTCTAACTGCATCTGCCACTGAAAGAGCATGGGAATTAGCCCTATGTATATGGCGAATGACTCATGAACATCAAAAATAATTGTTAATGAGACTAATGCAAGACTTCTAAACCTACAGGAATCATTGGATTCCCTGAGACATGAAGTGATGGACAATAGATTGGCTTTGTACTATCTCTTGGCTGCTGAAGGAAGTGTTTTGGGGTTGTGAATTGATAGTTATTTTCTACACCTTCCTTCTGGGACTCATGGAAGTCTTTTATAGTATCTTGTTTATTCATATTGTTTATTATATTACTACTTGCTTGTGTGATATTACTACTTGCCTGTGTGATATTACTACTTGCCTGTGTGATACCTCCAATGTTGATGAATTTAACTATTGATATATACCTGCTTCAATTAAAACAAAAGAAAAAGAGAGATGTAGAGAGCTCCAGATAGTGGGGAAACTCTGGGTAAGGTATAAGACCCTTCAGCCCAAAGAGAAACTGCTAATAATGCTCTTGGTCTTCCTGACAAGTCAGGGGGCTGTGACAACCTGTGTTGTAGTTGAAACAGAATGATACCAAGAGGCAGAGACACCTACACACAATAGCAAGTTGTTTATGTGGTCCTACATATGTAGTATATAGCTAGTGCATGTGCAGTGCTACTTTGATTATATATGAGTATTAGAGTATATAAGGGTGAAGGAATTTGGAATAAATGGACTCCATGTCTGACCATCCACATGAGTCTTGCTTCCTCACTCCTGCACTAAGCCCAAGGACTTGGGCTGGTCCTGAGATCTTCCAGAGAGCGTCTTGATGATATATTTTGGTACCCCAACTTGGGGGCTCTAGAAAGCACATAACATATACTATCTCTATGTAAATTTCTTCTAGCTGTACTATAAGTAGTACAATTTTTAAGAAGTACAAAAATCTTTCCATGTAGGGTTGAATACCTTATGTTTTCTTTTCTCTTTTTTAATCTTTTTCGGCTTCTCTTGGATCTTGATATTGGAGATCAAATTATTTGGGCAAGATCTTCTTTTGAAAACTTGAAATATTTCTATTTTGTCAAATGATCAATTTTTGCCTTAATGTATAATGTTTAATTTTGGGGAGTGATTCTTGCTTAAAGTTCTAATTCTTTTGCCTTCCAGTATACCATGTTCCATGACTTCTAATCCTTTAATGTTGTAGCTGTGCACTGTGTAATTCTGATTGTCCTCCCTAATTTTTGAATTATTTCTTTTTGGCTTCTTGTGATTTCTTTTCTCTTGATCTGACAGTTTTGAAATTTGGCTATCATGTTCCTTTAGATTTTTCTTTTTCTTTTCTTTTCTTTTTTTTTTTTTTTTTTTGAAGTGATCATCTTTCAATGCATATTTTGCCTCTGGTTCAAGTATATCAGGGCAGTTCCCCATGATGAGTTCTTTAAAGATACAAGATCCTCTTTTTAATTATGGCTTTTGGATAGTCTGATGATTCTGACATTGTCTCTATTTACAAAATCTAATTATAAGATCAGCTGTTTTTTCAATGAGGTATTTTACATTTTTCTGTTTTTTACTTGCTTGAATTTTTTGATTCTTGACATGTCATAGTCATTAGCCTTCACTTGCAGAATTCTAACTTTTAACGTACTGTTTTTCTAAGTTAGTTTTTCTACTTTCTTTTCCATTTGGTCAAAATTACTTTTTACATAGTTATTTTCTTTAGGAGATTTTTGTTTCTTTTCCAGATCAATTCTACTTTTTTTTTAAAGTGGATATTTTTTTCTCTAAAATGTTGAGTCTCCCCTCCCCCCCCAATTCTCTTGCAGCACTCTCATTTCTTTCCCTGAGTTTTATTCTACCTCTCTTATATGCTCCTTTTTGAGTTCTTCCATAAGTTCTTTCTGAGCTTGAGATCATTTCCCATTTTTCTTTGGTTTTTGCCCATAGGTGTTTTAACATTGTTGTCTTATCATCCTTTTCTGATTTTTTTGTCTTGATCTTCCCTGGCATTATATTAATTTTCCTGATGTTCTGAGTCCTTTTTTAGCTCTTTTTTGCTCATCTGGCAGCTTACTAGGAGTTGAGGGTTCTAGTCTTCATGTCTGGTGTGTGTTGAGGCCAATAAGAGTGGAATATTTCTGCATTTCTGTGGCACTTCACTGAAACACATGGGGATCTGGTCAGTGGTGACTGTCTATATGCCTTGGGCTATGCTGAATTATGTGGGGGGTGTTTTCCTGTTTCCCCACACTTGGGCTCAGGATCTTTTGCTAGTTTGCTGAGATGGAGCTTGCTGTTGGCTTGCTGGAATGCTTCCAATCCTAAACTGTGTTTCTCTTTCACAGAGAGACAAATCTTTTTTGCACATCTTTCCAAGTTTCTTGGGATAAACGACTGTTTCATACTTTTTGATCGTTCTGTTGTTTCAGAATTTGTTTGGGGAATACTATTTTACGGTGTATTTTTTAAAATTAAAGCTTTTTATTTTCAAAATATATGTGTGGATAATTTTGACATTCACTCCTACAATATCCTCTGCTCTAAATTTTCCCTTCCCTTCACACGCCCTTTCCCCACAGTTGGCAAGTGATCCAATATATGTTGAACATGTGCAATTTCTCTATACATATTTCCACAAATATCAAGCTACTCCAGAAAAATCAGATCAGAAAGGAAAAAAAATGAGAAAGAAAACAAAATGCAAGCAAATAACAACAAAAGGTGTGAAAATACTATGTTATGGTCCAAATACAGTTCCCTCTGTCCTCTCTTCGGGTACAGATGACTAGTTTTATCACAAGACCATTGGAAGTAGTCTGAAGCACTTCACTGTTGACAAGAGCTATGTCCATCAGATCATAATCTTGCTCTTGCCATATATAATGATCTCCTAGTTCTGCTCATTTCACTAAGCATCAATTCATATAAGTCTCTTCAGGCCTCTCTGAAATCAACTTGCTGATCATTTCTTATAAAACAATAATAGCATTCTCCAACTGATGGGCATCCATTCAGTTTCCAGTTTTTTGCCACTACTAAAAGGGCTGCCAAAAACATTTTTATACACATGGGTCCCTTTCTTTCCTTTATGATCTCTTTAGTATATATGCCCAATAAAAACACAGCAGGATCAAAGGGTATGCAGTTTGATAGCCCTTTAGGCATAGTTCTAAATTGCTCTCCAGAATGGTTGAATCAGTTCACAAGTCCACCAACAATGTATTAGTGTTCAGTTTTCCCACATTGCCTCCAACATTTGTCATTATTATTTTCTGTCATTTTAGACAATCTGAGAGGTGTGTAGTGGTACCTTAGAGTTGTCTTAATTTGCATTTCTCTGATCAATAGTAATTTAGGACACGTTCATATGCTTAGAAATGGTTTTAATTTCTTCATCTGAAAGTTGCCTGTTTATATCTTTTGACCATTTCTCAAATGGAGAATGGATTGAATTCTCATAATTTGAGTAAATTCTCTACATATTTTAGAAATGAGGAATTTATCTGAATCCTTAAATGTAAATTTTTCTCCAGTTTATTGCTTCCCTTCTAATTTTGTCTGCATTGGTTTTGTTTATACAAAACTGTTTTAACTGAATATAATCAAAATTATCCACTTTGCATTCAATAAGGTACTCCAGTTCTTCGCTGGCCACAAATTCCTTTCTTTTCCAAAGATCTGAGAGGTAAATTATCCTTTGTTCTTCACCTGTATCATTGAATGTCCATCTTCTTCCCTGAAAGATAATTCTCAATTTAACTGGATAGTTGATTCTTGGCTGCAATCCAAGTTCCTTTGTCTTTCAGAATATCAGATTCCAGGCCCTTTAATAGTTAAATGTGGGAACTATAGGTCCTGGGTAATCCTAATTGTGGCCTTTCGATATATGAAGTGTTTTTTTTTTTTTTTCCTTGATCCAATCATTCTGAAATTTAGCTAAAACATTCCTTGGTATTTTCATTTTGGGGTCTCTTTCAGGAGATGATTGGTGAATTCTTTCAATTTCTATCTTATCATCTGGTTCTGGAATATCAAGGCAGTTTTCCTTGATGATTTCCTGAAAGATGATGTTTAGTCTCTTTTTTTCATCATAGTTTTCAGGAAGTTCAAAAATCCTTAGACTGTCACTTCTAGAGCTATTTTCCAGGTCAACTGTTTTTCCAATAAAATATTTTACATTTTCTATTTTTTCATATTTTTTGGTTTTGTTTGACTAAGTCTTGATGTCTCATTGAGTCATTCATTTCCATTTGTTCAGTTCTAATTTTTAGTGAAAATTGTTTTCTTCAGTTACCTTTTTGAGCTCCTTTTCTTTTGACCAATTGGATTTTAAGTGAGTTATTTTGTTCAATGTTTTTTTTTTTCCCATTTCACTAATTCTGCTTTTCAAGGAGTTGTTTTCTTTTTCTATTTTGTTATATCTATTTTATAAGGAGTTGTTTGCTTTTTTCATTTCATTAAGTCTATTTTTATGAGTTTTTTTCAGATAATTTTTGTGTTTCCTTTTTCAAAATCTCTTGGAAAATTCTCATTTCCTTTCCCCATTTTTCTTCTAACTCTCTTTTAAGAACTTTTTGAATTCTTTCAAGAGAGACTTTTGTAAGGGACCAATTCATATCATTCTTTGGGGATTCATCTGGAGATGATTTGCTTTTAGTATCCTCAGGGTCTGAAATCTGTTCTTTTCTTTCTCTATAAAAAACGATCTCTGGTTAGAGTTCTTTTTGTTATTTTGCTCATTTAAAAAAAAAAAAAAAAAAAAAAAGGTTGAGTCTGCTTTACAGCAAAAAAGAGATTATCCAAGCTTCCTCTACAGATGACACTGGCTTCTTTGGGTTGGTGCTAACTTCTGGTGATGGGGGTGAGGAGGGGGATGGCCAGATCACACATTATTCTGGGATTCAGGGGCTATTTGCTTTTTGTATCTGTGTTGCCTGTCTTACTGCTAATCTGCTGATCCACTGGCTTGCAAGCAGGACAGAGTAGCCAATACTGCTGTATATTTCTCTCATTATATTCCCTGATGTACAGGATGCCACATGACCCAGGGTCTACACTGGGCCTGCACTCAGCCCTTCCTCTATACCCCATTGAAACAGACTTTTTCTGAAATTCTTCCAAAGTATCTTCTGCTGGAAATTTATTACATTCCAAATATTTGTGGGTTCTGTCACTTAAAAACCACTTCAGAGGCTTGATTTGGTGTTGACCTGAGGGACATCTGAAGAGCTCAGATAAAGATGTGTCTCCTCTTTGCAATCTTGACTCCTCCCCCTGTTTTATGTTTTTTTTTTAAGAGGTGAATATGGGAGTTAGTGATTTATGCTTCCATTATCTTGACTATAAGCTCTAAAAGATTATTGTGCACAGTAGCAACAATGGTGTAATGATGATCAATTGTGAAAGATTTGGGAACTTTGATCAATATAATGATCCAAGACAATTCTGAAGGACTCATAATGGAAAGATGCGATTCACTTCCCAAAAGAAAAGTGGAAAAACTCCAAGTGTAAACTGAAGTATAATTTTCTTGTTTTGTTTTTGTTTTTGCTTATTTATGATATGGTTAAGATGGAAATGTGTTTTTCATGCTTTTGCACATATAATTGGTATCATTTTGTTTATCTCAGTGGATAAAGAAGGAGTGGGAGAAAGGAAGGAAGATAATCTGGAACTCCAAATTTTAAAAGAAAAAACTGTTAACAATTAATAATTTTTTTTTCAAAAATATCTAGTCTGACCAGTAATCTTGGTCAGATTTAATAAATCAAACCAAACTTTGACCTCTGATTACCTTAAGCTAAAATGATCCTTAATTTAAGTATTGAAAATAATGCCCAAATGTGCCTAGAAACACAACATTCATTATTTGTGCTATATGATAAAGAATTTATAAGATTTGCTAAAGTGATAACTTCTAATACATCCAAGAGATTAATGTTTTAAAAATTCATAGTTAAAAATATTGAAAAGGGAATCATTATCCAGTAGAAAAAAGTAGATAGTAGTTTGTCTAAAAAAAAAAAAAAAACTTACATTCATTTTTATGCCAGACACTAAAAATAAACTCATTGGTTGGTGCTATAAATATTCAATAAAGCCATTTATTATGGAAAAAAGTAATACTATATTCAGTTCAATCATAAAAGTAGAAAATATATCCATTGAACAAGTGGAAGAAATTACTGGAAATAGAATATATTTGTTGGAGTATATGGGGGAATTTTGCATGCCAAAATCCATTGATTCAGAAAGAAAAGGGGAAAAAGGATTGGAGAAATTTTTTACAATAAATTTATAAATAACTCATATTCTTAGGATCATGGATTTCAGAGCTAGAAGAAACTATCTATAAAGATAATTAAAAGAAAGGATTTTTAAGGAACAAGTAATTTTCAGAGGAAAAAATACAAGTTGTTAGCAACCATTAAAAATGTTATTCATAGAAAAACTTGTACACAACACAAGCAAAAATATAAATTCTAAATGGGAAAAAACTAAATAAAATTGGGCTTTAGCAAGAAAACATTCTATTACAATTGACGGCCACTATGTCCTGATACAAGTTTCTTGGAGAGAGAACTAGAAATATGCATGAATAAGTTTCAAAATTGATCCTTCCTTTTAATGCAACAATCTTACTTCTGCAACTGTATAGTAAATTTATTATTAAATAAGAAAAAATGTCCTTCTTTCATAAAAATATTATGTACATACAATGTCTTAGTTGAGCCAATAATTTCTTGCTTTTCATTATTTCCATGCCCAGTGTTGTATTTACTACATCAAGCTACCTTGTTTTTCTCTAAGTTGACATGTGAAGATGCAAAGAACATCTGCTTAATAAATGTTTATTCACTTTAACATCTATGTTAATGACCATTTTGAAATTATGTCTTCATGGGCCCTAACTCTCTTTTTTTAAAATTTCACCTCAATTTCTGCTCCATTTCAGTCATCCATCACCAGGATTACTCCTTAGACCTTTCCATAGCATAATAATTTTTTTTTAATTTTTAAAAAATACTACTTTATTTTTTCCCAGTTACTGTCAAGAAAGCTTTAAGCATTCATTTTATATTGTTAATTTTATTTCCCCCAATTATATATAAAAAATAAGTCTAACATACATTTTAATGAGTTCCAAGTTCTCTCCATTCCTTTCCCTCTCTGAAAAGACTAGCAATTTGATATTGGTTATTTATGTGTAGTCATGCTAAATATTTTTTCTTCTTAATCATGTTGTGAAAGAAAACAGACCAAAAAAACGTTCACGAAAAATGAAGAAAATTTAAAAAGTATGCTTCAATCGTATTCACTTCTTTGTCTGGAGATGGATAGCATTTTTTATCATAAGTCCTTCAGAGTTTTCTTGGAAAAAGGTATTATTGGAAATAGCTAAATCATTCATACTAATATTGTTATATTATTGTTGTTATCATATTGTTATTACTTTGTTATATTATTATGATATTGTTGTTACTTTGTACACAGTATATTTCACTTTGCATCAGTTCATGGAAATCTTTCCAGTTTTTATTTTTTAGAGCATCCTGCTCACCATTTCTTCTTCATCGGTAGTATTCTATTTCATTCTGCTTCATCAATAGTATTCCATCATAATTACATACTACAATGTGTTTCTCCATTCCCTAATTGAAGAGCATCTCCTCAATTTCCAATTCTTTGTCACCAAAAAAAGAGGTGCTATAAATATTTTTGTATATCTATGTCCTTTTTCTTTTTGTTTTGTACCTCTTTGGGACTACAGACTTAGTAATGGAATTGCTAGGTCAAAGGGTATGCATAATTTTGTAGTCCTCTAGACATAGTTCCAAATTGCTCTACAGAATGGTAGGATCAGTTCACAAGTCCACCAATAATACATTAATGCCTCATTTCCCCATACCCCATGTTTCCCCTTTCTGTCCTATTAGTCGATTAATAAGTATGAGGTAGTACCTCAGAATTGTTTTAATTTGTATTTCTTTAATCAATAGTGAGAACATTTTTTTTTCTTTTGGCTACAAATAATTTTGATTACCTCATCTGAAACCTGTTCATATCTTTTGATCATTTATTAACTGGGCTACGCCTCTTTTATATATTTGACTCAGTTACCAGAGAAACTTGCTTCAAATTTTTTTCAGCTACTATTGTTAATTATATTTCCTTTCATTTTATCCCCCATTTATTTTATTTTCTCTTTTTTTATGCTATCCCTCCTCAAAAGTGTTTTCTTCTGACCTTCCTCCTCAAATCAGCCTTCCTTTCTATCATCCCCTCCTCATATCCCCTTCCCATCTTACTTTCTTATAATACAAGAAAGATTTCTATACACAATTGAGTGTATATATTATTTTCTCTTGGAGTCAATTCTGATAAGAATAAGGTTTGCTCACTCCCCTCTCTTCTTCTCAGGTGTAAAAGTCTTTTCTTACCTCTTTATATGAGATAATTTACCCAATTTGACCTCTCCCTTTCACCCAGTACATTCCTCTCTTCCTACTTAATTTTATTATTTTAGATATCATCTCTTCATATTAAACTCACACATGTGCTCTCTGTGTATATATATATATATATATATATATATATATATATATGTATCCTTCTCACAGTCCTATTAATGCGAAAATTATATAGTTAAAAGTGTCACCTTTACAAGTAGAAAGGTAAATAGTTTAACTTTATTAAGTGTTATAATTTGCCTTTCCTGTTTTTTTTATACTTCTCTTAATTTGGTTTTCAAATACAAAACTTATCTATTCAGCTCTGGTCTTTTCATCAAGAATGCTTGATGACATTATTTAAAGGTGTTTGGGGAAGGGCTCTGCTGAGGTGTTGCTCCACCCACCCTTGTCATTTCTTATAGTAAAGCAGTATAAATGTTTTTTGACCAATTATTTAGTGTTCCAGCTAAACTGGACTACATTCTGTTCCTCAGACTTCTATCTTATCACTTTCCTGTCTTTACATGTGCTGGCCTCCCTCTAATCAGAACCTTAATTCTAAACCTCACCATGTCTTTAACCTCACCCTAACCCAATCAATGACAGAATGATCTTATGGCATCTCTTGAATGTGCTCCCTTTTCAATCACTCAGGGTTTGTTAAACAATTGCCACATTCCAGGAACAGTGCTAAGTATTAGGAATTAGAAAATGCAATATTCTTTTCCCTCAAAGAGTTTTCATTATAAAAGTAATTAAAACAACATGAAAATAAATAGGAAAACACTATATACTGAATAGATGTAGGGCAACCTTAAAAGAGAAAAAGAAATAGCTTCCCTCCATGCATGACTACCACCTTTGTTCAGGCCCTTATCAACTTTCTCCTGAACTGTTACAAAAGTCCCCTAAGGGGACTTCCTGCCTCAAATCTTCCCCCATAATAATCTATCATCCAGAGAGCAGTCAAAGTGATATTCATAAAGTCCAGGTCATAAATCTAATCAAAGAGTTTGGTGCTTCTCTGTTCTTTCTAGAATCCAATATTAACTCTTCTGCTTGACATTCAAAGACCTTTAGACTCTGGCTTTAGCTCAACTTTCAAGGCTTATTATGGCTTAATCTTTTCTTCATTTTAAAATCCTGGCACACCGATTTATTTGTTCTTCCTTATAGATAATATCCCATCACATTTCATGCCTTTGCATGTCTGGAAATAAGACAGACATGTCTGTCCTTTCCCCTTCTTTCTTTCCCCTTTCTCTCCTTTCCCCTTCATCTTAAGGAATTCCTAGCTTCTTTTAAAGCTCATCTCAAGAGTCATCTTCTACATGATGCTGTTCCTTACCACCCACCAGTAAAATGCTAATCCACATCTGAAATTGTATAATGCATATGCAGCATAACATAGCTATTAAGTGTCTGAGGTTGATTTTTAACTGAGGGCTCTCTGCCTCCAAGCCCAGAATCCCATCTACTGCACCACTTTTCAGCAAAAGATAAAGAAAGGAAAAATTCCAGCTTCAAGAGATCTGGGTCCAAATCCTATTTATATTTATTACCAATATGACTTTGATCAAATTATTTAATCACTATGTGCCTCAGTTTCTTCATCTGTAAAATAAAGACAATGATCAACATGGACCTTGAGGTATATTCTAGCCCTAGCTCTAAAATCCTAGAAATACAACTATAATATATATTACATGATAAGTGCATTAGATAATTCAGAAAAGGAGTAGAACGTAAGCCTCCTAAGTATATGGAATACACACACACACATACATTTTGGTTTTTTCATCTCTAGGATAAGAATCTGTTTTGGTCATATAGTTGGCCCTAAATAAAAGTTTGTTGAGTTGAAATAAATTGAATTAAATAAAATTGAAAGTGGTGCCTGAGGGGGGAAAATTTATTGCCACAAAAAAGGACTTCTAGGAGAAGTTAAATTTGAGATGGGCTTTACTATATGATTAGGAATTCAACAAGTAAAAAGGGAGAGGGTAAGTATTTGATATATAAGGGAAAATGTTATAAGGATGTTGAAAAGTCTTACTATTTATACTGCAGCTAATACTAAATTATTGCCAAGAAGTATATGATTTCTGGGAATTGCCTTGAAGTTTTTATATACTAAGGATTTTGTGTCCTTTCAAAATGATTTAAACAAATAGTTGGGAAATTATTTTGGTTCTTGCTGCCTCGTGAATAAATCATTCACAAAGATGAATATGAAAGGTTTTCCTTTTTGGTTGTTTCCAAGAAAAAATATAAGGCCTGCCATTTCTTATAATCTGTCACTGTTATAGTGTTTAGCTGTTTAGCAAGTCTGACCATACTAGTAATGCTTACAGAAGAGATGCCCTAAGCCACCTGGGTATTTAATTGTAGGTATGTGACTATCATCTTTAGGGTAAGTTGGTAGGATCACACACACAGTAAACAATAAACCATTATTTTATTATACTTGAATAACTCATTTAAGAAGCGGCAACCAGTCTCTTTCTATTCCAATCCAACTCTTACCACATTGACAAAGGAATATACTTTTTACTAAAGAGGTTCTGAGTCTAATTCTATAATTTCCTAAAACACCAAGTTATTCTTATTACACTCTTAATCAGAAGTTTTCAGTAGTTTTCTATTACTTAAAGAATAAAATTTGAATTCCTTTACTTGGAATTCAAGGTCTTCCACCATGTGGATCCTATGTCCCTTTCTAAACTCTTAACTCAACAATCCAGATGCTATAGTTTAATTGATATTTACCAGGCTGTTAGACTGCATTTGCCTAAGCCATTTATTCTGTCTTTTTCTCCTGAATCATCTTTGTCCTTTGATATCTTATATATGCATGCAAATTCATCCAAAAATGATAGTGCAGGCATGGGAATCTGTTTTCCTGATCACCTCAGCTGGAAGAGAGCTCATCTATATCTGAAGATTTACTAGCTATAATACTAATACAATACTAATTTATGCTATCTAGGTGATGTAGGAGATAAGAGTTAAAGCCTAGTTTCTAGATGGAATGAGTTCAAATTTGGCCCTAGATAACTTATTAGCTTTGTGACCCTCAGCAAGTCATTGAATCTCTGCCTACTTCAATTCCTCAACTGTAAAATACAGATAATAATGGTCTTTAGTTCAAAGAGTTATTGTGACTATCAAATAAAATATTTGTAAAGTGCTTAGCCTACTGCCTGACATGTAGTAGATACTATATCAATGCTAGTTCTTATATTAACTGTAGACATTTCTCAACATACAAGGGTTATCTCTTTATTAGATTATAAATCATGGACAGAAGGTATCATAACTTATTTACCTATATTTTTCCAATGGAACTTTATATATAATTGGTACTCATATGTTTTACTCCACCACCCTCCCCCCCCAAAAAAAAAACCCTCTACATTGAGAGCAGGAGGAAATTGGGGGTATTGTTTTGATACTAAACTGTTCATCAAAATAAAATTATGAAAACTACATGTTAGGAAACTTTCTGACTTTTTCTAGAACAAAGTTGGTGCCTTGGCCTTGGCTTGGTGTAATCAATCAATCATAAAATTTGAATGCTAGAATATATCTGAAAATTCATCTAGTTCTTACACAGACATTTTGACTCTCAGTGCTTATGCTCCTTGTCTGTGATGGCCAAGTGAGGCGTAGATGTAGATAGCATTTGTGGGAAAGTTTCAGAACTTGAATTTCATACTAGGTATCTCATTCAACCTGATTCTGCAGATAATTCCCCCATCTATATATATCCAGCCCTTATCTCTCTCCTGAACTTCAGTTCCTCATTACCACAATTAGTTGTTTGGAACGGGAAGGCACAGAATTTCTTCTCAAATTCTACTAGGATCATTTCATCTTCTTAACCTTCTCAACAGCATCCTTCCCTCATCCCACCCAAACTCCTAGCTGGATGCTCCTCATGGGAAGGAAATCAGTTTATCAACTCAACTCTAATACTCATGACACTCCTGCCTTCCAGTGGTTCTTGGCCCAGGAACACCTAGCTACCCTCAATGGGACAGACTTGATCACTCATACCCCAATGATGAACAATCATCATCTTTCTGAAAAGATGGCAGCAATTTGCCCTTTTACTATTCCTAAAGGACCAAGAGACTTTCCTCTATTCCCTACAAGTGCTTGTACTCATTGCCATCTACCATGAAGATACATCTTGATGATCTATCCACCATACTGCTGGAAATTTAAGAACATTAGGCCTTTCTTTCACCTTATAACTCAACCTTCCTATAAGTGTTCTCTCTATTAGAGCCCCATGAGAGCAGAAATAGTTTTGTTTATTTATTTTGTCAGTACTTAGTAGAGTGCACTTGATTTATAAGCATTTCAATGTCAACATGGCCACCCCTAATCTTAAACTGACACTTCCCCTCATAAATGCCCTATTTCTATCTAGGGCATCATTATCATCATTTTTGCCCTATCTAGGGCAAACAGACACATTGTTTCACAAACTGAGTCATCTTCAACTTATCAATCTCTCTTATTCTACATAATCAATTAATTATCAAGGCATATTAAATCTGCCTATATTATCATCCCTCATGCCCACCTCTGCTTCTCACTGTTAATACAGTAGACATCCTAGTTCACTGTTCTCATTAACTATTGCCTGGGTTCTACTGCAATAGTCTCCTAATTGGTCTCCAAAACTCAGTTCTTTTCCTTCTCCCATACTCTGTATATTGCTCAAATTATTTTCTTAAAGCCCAAATATGATCATACCATTATCCTGTTCAATAAGCTCCAGTAATTCCTAATTGAATTTAAAATAAAATAAAATAAGTTTTTTTGACATTTAAAGTTTTTCACAATTTGACTTCAACATCATTTCCCTTTTCATACTCTATGGTTCGGTCATAATGATTTACTTGTTATTCCCATACATGACATTTTATCTCCTAACATTATGTCTTTGTACAAACTTTCTAATGTATCTTATGCTCACTTCCTTCTTATCTTTGTGTCTTGGACTGAGTTTAATTGATCAGTTCTGATTAACACTAACAGGTCACAGGAAAATCAGAACCTAAGTTACAGTGTTCTTATCTATAAAATGGAGATAATAAACATTATCAATAACATGACTTAAAAACATTTATACTATATATTTTATTGAGTTTTGGGGATAAGAGTTGTAAACTTCAGGCTTGAAACTTTCAAGCCATATAAATATCAGTTGAAATGGACATTAAAAGCCAGGAAAGGATTTTAGCAGAAAAGGAAAGAAAGTAGAGAGATGATTACTCCTGGAGTAGACAACAGCATAAAAAAAGGCATAATGACATAAGATAACAGTATATGTTTAAGGGAATGAAAATCATTCAATTTGAGCTCTAGCACAGATGCATAGAGGGGAAGAATCAGATTGTGAAAGGATTTTTAAGAGACATGAGTTTAAATTATACTGCTAAACAATAGGGAGCCACTGAATGGTTCAACTACATCTATACATATGTCAGGATGATTGAAGAAGGGAATAGAGTAGAGGAAAGGAAAGGCCTGTTTTAGGACAGTAATTAGTAAATAAAGTAAGGATAGCCAGAATTAAAATAGCATAGTACTATTCTTTCCAATGATTTCTGATGACTTTATAATTCCTAGTAAAACTTCAATTAAAATGGGTTATGAAATTTTGAACACATAACAGTCTCAGTGAAGAAAGTCATTAAAAATCATCTTTCTGCTATTCTGAGTATTTACCCTGCCAACATTAATTAATATGTCAATATTTTAAATTTTTCTTCAAACACCTATCAAGTATTGTTAACATTTCAACCTGGATTCAGACATTTTGTAGATTTTTATGTTTTCTATGAGGCTGTTATAATAGCTAAAGGTTAAAGAGAAAAAAAGACATTAAAAATTTACTCCTTCAATTGAGGCGGGGAAAGAATTCCAATTAGCATTTCAGTGGCTATGCTTTTCTGACAAAGAAAATAAAATTGACTAATCCTGTTCAGGTACTGATTTTATTCCAAGTGTGATTAAGGGAAAGAAAAAAAAAAGACTTCTTTAAAACTTTTCTCAAGAGTATTAGTTTCAACTCAAATTAACAAACATTAAAGACAAAAGGCAAGCTGTGTTCTAGGCACTGAAGATCATAGTAAAACTGAAAGAAAAAAAAAAAGAGCTTCAAAGAGTCTATAGGCAGATGTAAAGGAAAACTCATACATCTTAAATAAAATAATACAACTTCCAAATGAATTTACTATACTTTTGATTAAAGAAAAAAAATCTACCTTCTAATTAATTAATACACATGAATTCTTTCCCTATCAAGTAGAGTGGCAAACAAATTTTTGGTCTTTTCCTCATAAGATACATCCTGAGAAATAACATTGCTTAGTAGATAAACCATTGATCATTCAAGTCAGGAAACTGGAGTTCAAAGTCTCCCTCTTGACATTTCTGTGATGATCATGGGCAAGTCATCAAAACTTTCTAGATATTAAGAAATTAGGGGTATAAGGTACTTTGCATTTGTCCTAGGAGAACAATGGTAAATAAGAAACAAAAGCTTTATATTAAAAAAAAAAAAAAAAAAAAAAAAAGACGCTAAAGTCATCTCTTTAAAAATGTATAACTCAGATTCTAACATCAGAAATTCCTTGAGATTATATACTATGTCTTATCTTGTTAATACGACAAAAAAAGCCTTTGAGTCTACTTCTATGAGATAAACAATTTTAGTTTGATTGTTAACATTTTAAAATTGGAAGTTAAATGAAAAATAAAAACTTAGATGAGGCTTAGATGAGGCAGGATTCTTTTTTGCATCATGAACCCCATTAGAAATTTGGTAGCAAAGGCTATGAATGCCTCATAATATTTTTAAATGCATAGAATACATAGGATTATAAGGGAAGAGAACTATAATGGCATATAGTTACTGATTTTTTTTTAACGTCCAAGCATCACAAATTAAGAAATCCTGACATAGATTAAATTAGAGACTTTATAATCTTAATCACAGATATTACTCAAATTTCTTAGATATATATTAAGATACTTTCCTGGTCTGAAACTCCCCCTCAAATTATATGCAATATAATAAAAAGGTAACTCTAATAGTTTAACCCTAAAGACAACTGGGAGTGTTTTTGTTTTCTTCTTCAACATATCTCAAATACCAGGAAATTCTCTAAGACTTTAAACTGCAAATGAGTTGCCAATCTATATGCATTCTTCACTGTTAGTTCCATAAAACTGTGAAATAACAGAATGAATCTAAAAAGAAAAGAGAGAGAGAGAGAGAGAGAGAGAGACAGACAGACAGACAGACAGACACCTTGGCTAGGTACGAATTACAGTAAGCTGCAAATGTCTACATTATTTTTGTTTGGCATTAAAGCTCATTTCCATATTATTTCCCTCTGGACATGGAATTCAGTTTCCATTTGAAGTAGTCTCAAATCACAAACTCATTCAGCTAATGGAAGGTTAACTTTTAAAAATGTTTTACTTAGATATTATTTGGACAAACAGAATCCAATATTCAACTGCAGGCAAAACATATTTCTGAAAGCTGAATGCTTAAATTTATTTTAATTAAATATATAAATTAATTATATAGAAGCTGACAGCGCATTTAATGTCCCTGTACCTTTAGTTTCCCTTCTTCCTTTCAAACCACCAATATCAAGCTGCTTAAGGATGACATGTTTACCTGGTTCCCAGCATTTGCTTGCTAGAATGCATTTTCTCCTCCCCTCCATTTCTCAGGCTACTTAGATTTTCAAGACTCAGTTCAGATGTCACCAT
This sequence comes from Sarcophilus harrisii, assembly GCF_902635505.1. NCBI lineage: Eukaryota > Metazoa > Chordata > Mammalia > Dasyuromorphia > Dasyuridae > Sarcophilus > Sarcophilus harrisii. The sequence continues at coordinate 506,227,344 of NC_045427.1, read as the reverse complement.
ATCCATTAAGCCTTCCTTTATCCTCCCATTTAATTATCTATCTTTCCTCAAATGAGAAGCACTGGGTAATGCTGAATTTGGATTCCAGAAGATTTGAGCTTAAATATGCCTCTAAGACTTATAATATCTGTGAGATCTCTGGAAAGTCATTTCATTTATTTTCAACAATTTTCTCATCTGTAAAATGGGGGAAATAATTGCATCTAACTCACTGTAGTATTGTAAAGATCAAATGAAACTTGGTAAATGTTTTGCACTATATAAATGCTAAATATCATTTTGAAAAAACACTATCCATCACCACAAATATAGAATGCAAACTCCTTGAAAGCAGGGATGTTTCATTCTTATTTTCTTCATCACTCCCTTTACAGTGATTTGCATAAGGTAGACACTTAATGCCCTTCAGTATTTTGGGGCAGCTATTTAACTTAGTAGATAACACATTGAGCCTGGAGTCAGGAAAACCTGAATTCAAATGCAGTTCAGACACTTACTATTTGTATGACCCTAGACAAGTCACTTCACTCTGTTTGCCTCACTTATCTCCTCTGTAAAATGATCTACAGAAGGAAATGAAAAACCATTCCAGGATCTTTGCTAGAAAACCCCACAAAGGTGATGAGGAGTCAGACATGACTAAAAAATGAAATATGCACAAGACACAATGCAAATGTGGAATTGAATTGAAACTATTTTTGAACTCTATAACTTGAGGATACAAATTTTCTAAAGTTCTCATAACCTGGCATATAAAGTGATATTTCCTTTCATTTATCATAAAACTATTTTTTTTCAAACTTTGAGAATTATATGTTACATGAACAACTATAGTTGTTCAATAAATCAACATTGACTTTATACCATACATGACATAAGATTCAATCATATTCTCTTTTTGCTTATATCCATTTTATAAAGTCCTCAAATAGAAGCACTGTTATCTCTTTGATTTGGAAATAGATGCAAGAAGTTTGATTATGTAAATCAAGCACTAAGCCCTATTGCCAAATTGGGTGCACTCCTCAATTTTTATTTAAAAAACACACTCCTTCATTTAAAAAAAATGAATAAAAATAATTAAATGAATAAACAAAACACAGTTCTGAATTTAGTGACCCAAACAACAGGTTGGAAAGCCAGGATTATATTGCTTTTGTTCAGTTCTAGATTCCAGCTCTTGTTCACACTTCAATCCTGATGCATCATATGTAATGAGTACTTAGGTTAAATCAGTATGGAAATTATGCTCATTTCATTGCAGTTGGTAGGCCATGGATTGACACTCCTTACTCTTCCTCTTGATTTCTCTCTTGCTGCTTACTGTTTGCTGCCCAAATATCTTTGTTTGTTCACAGGTGACAATTGGGGTTAAGTGACTTTCCCAGCCAGGAAGTGTTACTGGTCTGAAGCCATATTTGAACTCAGGTCCTCCTGACTCAAAAGGCCAGAGCTGCCCTTACTGCCCAAATATCTTAGATAGTGAGCCAAAATGAAGGATCTATAAATCATAGTTATAGAAACTTGAGTAATATATCTGTATGAAGGCGCTTCTCCATAAATGAAGAAGAAAGCAGGGAGGATGGACGTAGAAGAGGGAGGTTTCTATTTCAATAGCAATCATTCTTATTTTTCAGTTAGCCACCATTGTTTCATCTCAATTCAGCAAAACAAATTATTAAGTGACTACCATAAGCCAGACACCAGACATAGAAAGATCAAAATAATTCCTTCTCAAAAAGAGTTAACATTTTACTGGGTGGAAAAATATGTGCAAAATAAATGCTATACACACACATAGTATAATCTAGTTATCTACAAGTTTTATATATAATATATACATATATAAAACACAGTCATATACTTATATAATTTTATTTAATGTTTATAAAATTTATATATATATATGCACACATGTGAATAAATACATACATATATACATATCCTTTTTTCCCCAAGATCAACAACTTGAATTATCTCAGTTAGATCAACAACTGGGATTATTCAAGAAATGCATCCTAGATTTTTGTTAGTATAAAACAGGTCAAATTAATTTATGAGCAGAACTCAGTTCTTTCCCTCTGAACTAGCAAAATTTCCAGTTAGCTGATAGTGGCTGAGCCCAGTAGAAGTTTATTGTTGCTGACACCGAAACTAAGGTCAATAATTTGCAGAACTCAGACCAGGAAGGAAACAATGAGGCTCTGATCCAACTCATTACACTTCTGAATCATTGAATGTTTGCAGGGCTGAAGTCTAAGCTGTCCCCGAATGCAGAAGAATACAACACTCAGTACCCTAAGAAAGTATCAACAGGACCATATCCCAAACTTTCACTCTAGAATTGCTCAGATATCTAATTATCAAATTTAAGAAGCACTAATATCAAGTCTTAAGTCAGGAAGTGGGCTGAAAGAATGAGAAGAGAAACAAACATGATAATATGTGCATAAATTCAATTTGAATTCTGGGAAGAAATGAGACAAAAAGTTTAAGACGGTTTTTTTTTTAATACATTAATGAAATGAGATCACTAGAAAAAATGAGATATGGAAAAATTTACATGGAGAAATTTTTCTTTTTTTAATTTTAATTTTTTTTTTTTTTTTTTTTGCTTAATGAACCATGTTGGGAGAGAAAAATTGGACAAAAGGGAAAAACCATGGGAGAGATAAATTAACAGAAAAAAGAAGTGAACATAGCATGTGTTGATTTATATTTAATCTCCTTAGTTCTTTTTCTGAATGCAGAAGGCATTTGCTGTCCAAAGTCTATTGGGATTGCTTTAGATCACTGAACCATTAAGAAGCACCAAATCTTTAATACTTGATCATTGTACATTCTTGCTGTTATTATGTACAATGTAGTCCTGGTTCTGCTTGTTTTGGTCAACATCAGTTCATGTAATTCTTTCCAGACCTTTCTAAAATTAGCTTGTTCATCATTTTTTATAGAACAATATTATTCCATTATGTTCATATACCATGACTTGTTCTGCCATTCCCCAACTGATGGGCATCTATTCATTTTTCAAATCTTTGTTACCACAAAAAGCTGCTACAAACATTTTTGCACATGTTGGTCTTTTTCCTTCCTTTATGATTTCCTTGGGATACAGACCCAGTAATGGCATTGCTTGGTCAAAGGGTATGTACAGTTTTATAGTCCTTTGGGCATAGTTCCAGATTGCTTTCCAGAATGATTGTACATAGAGAATTAATAATTTCACATAAAAGATGTAAAACTATACCCAAATAAAATTAGCATAGACCAAATGAAAGCTAACAACTCTATGAGAAAGCAAGAAATATTTAAATAAAGTCAAAAGTAGAAGAAAATCTCAAGTATCTAATAGGAAAAGTAGTTGACTTGGAAAACAGATCAAGGAGAAAGAAAGTTAAAAATCATTAGATTATCTGAAAGTCACCACTAAAAACAAGAGCCTACACATTTTATTTTAAGAGTTCCTTTCTGTTAGAACCAGGGGCAAAATAGAAAGAATCAACTGGTTATTTCTTCAAAGAAATCCTTAAATGAAAACTCCTTTTAATATTACAGCCAAAATCCAGAACTTCCAGGTCAATGAAAAAATATTTTTCAAAGGTGCTCTACAATATTCCAGACAACAAAGAAAGTAGGCTTATAGGCAAAAATAATGTTTGCAAAAAACTAAATATAATTCTGTAAGGAAAATATAAGCCCATAATGAAATGGGAATTTCAAACCATGGTGATCAAAAGAGCAGAACTGTATAAAATCTTTAAAGTTCAAATATAGGAATTAAGAGAAACATAAAAAGATAAATACAAATAAACAATCAGAAGGGATTAAACCAGATCTTAAACTGCTTATATTCAAATGTGAGGGGATGATGCACATTCCCTCTGTACTCTTCTACCATTAAAGTTCATAAAGTCTAATTAGACAAAGTCTGGAAATGGTTCTGTTAGGGCTAGATCTTAAGAGAAATATGAAAAGAGTAGAAAAGAAAGGAAGATTGGGAGAAGTATTTCATGTAATAGGGTAAGAAGGAAGAAGAAGCTGACACTTGAACCTCATCTCCTCTGACTAGTAAAATACAGGGAAAATATACTCACAGAGTTGGGTGCAATCCAATCTAAGAAACATGTATTAAGTACCTATGTCATGGCAGAAACTGTGCTAAGCCCTGGAAATACCATTAAAAAAAAGGTATCTGCCCACAACAAGGTTACAATCTAAAAGTAGAAAAAAAAAAAAAATACACAGACAAGAGACATTAAACAGAGGTGGGGAAAAAGGACAGGACATAAGGTAGTACCCAGCGTGGAGGCATCTTGTTTTATATGGGGGATGAAACCTAGCAAAACAGTAGAAGTAAATTGAAGTGAGCCTCTAAAGTCTGACTTCAGCCCCCAAGGGCTTCTGAAGGAATTGGAGATTTCACCCGCCAGCACTCCTTTTTCCAGAGAAGAGGAGCCTGAAATGGTGTTCATAGAAGCTTGGTAAAGAGATTAAAGGTAAAGAGCTTAACCTGGGAACTATCTTGTTTGATTGAGTTAAAACTAAAGAGAGGAGCAGAATCAGAGCAAGGTGAGTCCAAACATATTTCACTTAATAGAGAAATAGAAGGTAAGAGGAAGAAAGGAAAAAGAAGATTAGAGGGAGAGGAGATTCAGTTGTAAGCAAAATAAACTGTAAGGATGTACAAAAATATTTATAGCTTTTATTTTGAGGTGGTAAAAAACAGGATTCTGAAGGTATAGCCATCAATTCAGAAGCTGCTGAACAAATTATATGATAGAAGACTACTGTTATTGTAAGAAATATGAAAGAAATGTTTTCAAGAAACCTGGAATGACTTACATGAAGTAGAGTAAAGTGAATAGAACTAGGTAAACAAATCATTCAAGGATAACAATAATGACAAAGAACTTTGAAAGACTTAGGAAGTCTGTTCAGCAGAATGAGCAACCATGACTCCAGAGGATTACGATCAGCAAACATAGAGAACTGAAGAACTCAGAACAGAATGTATGCAATGTTATATAAATATAATTTATATACTTTTATATGTGCATATAACATTTATATATTTATAAAACTTATATGAATATCATATAAATTTTATATACATACAGAAAATATACTTTTAGATATAGCCAATGTCAAAATTTGTTTTATAACTGTGAGATCTAATACAACTATCTTTATTCCCAAACTTTTTTCTTTTGAAGAGGGAAGGAAGAAGAGAGTATAATTTGGTTGAGTGGTCTCACTGAAGTAGGATTCTCCTTCCCATGAAAACTTCTTCCTCCAATGCCTATCAACCACTTGTCCATAACTTAATAATGTTGGACAGGTACCTGAGTAGTGAGATATTTTATGACTTATTTATGCTCACAAAGTTACTATTAATCAGAAACAGGACCTGATTCCATTCCAAGTCTCTCTCACTCTATCCATTATGTCAAGCTAATTCTCTTATGCTTAAATTTGCATAATACTTAGAGTAGATTTTAAATCCCAAAGCACAAACAATGCAGGGAAAGCAAACCACAAAATGATATTTTTTAAATATTTATTTTAAATAGGAGGAGAATATATTGTTAAGTTTGGGCTTAGTGAATCCAAGGTGCTAGCAGATCTCCTTTCTTTTCCCTGGGCTTGGGGCTTGATGGAGGATATTCAAAAGAAACTATGGGAAGACTGCAGGTCATTCATTATTAAGCAGTTTAGTACATTGCTTCTCTTTCTGTTTTTACTGTGTGAGCACTTTGCATCCTAGAATAAATCAGGAGTTAAGCAGGAAATTCAATGTTATTTTTGCCTAGTGAGAATGACTTGCATTTTCAGGTACAGTTAGTAAAATTGAAGCAAAGCTTAAGGAAGACACACACACAACTAATTATAGGTATTTAAACAGAGACAAATCCTTCCAAGTTTAGCTTAATGTGTAATCAACTCTGTCAGTACACTGTCTGACTCTTATACTACCAACACTTTTAAAACACAGCATGGTGGGATTTTTTTGTGTTTTTTTCCCCCTGTTAAGGAGAACTAATTAAAGTGCCATTATAGTCACAAGACTGAGTAAACATATGACATGAATTCCATGGAATTTTCTTTTTATCATTTTCACAGGAGTTCCCTAATTCCAGCTCAGGATCTGAAATGTTATTTCTGATTCTCACCCAGATCTATCAGAGATGTGACAGCTGAGTTAAAAAGATAAAAGTTTGGATCCTACTTGCAAAAACTATTGGACAGATGATCAATGCAATTCAAAGAAGCTCTCAGGGTCACAGGCAACTCTCTAACACTAAATGAGCTGCTTATTTGCAGAGATAGATGGAGTTTGTAGACAGGGCATTCATTCATTAGACCAATGGAAGGAAATGAAGTAACTCTCCATTTTCTATGAGCAGCTCTGGTTTCTACTAGAGGTTACATCAGCCTCTCCCTAGATAAGCTTATGATGTAAAATCTCAACCCCATGGTGAGTAACTAAGTTTTTAATACTCAGCACCTTCCAGACTCTCTCAGTTACCTCCTCCCATTGACTACGGGGCTGGATAATAGACCAATATGCTCATTTATACAAGATTTAGAAATTTATCAGAAACTCTCCATTTTCCAGCAGCAGCTCTTAAGTTGCTTTCCACTTCACAGAACATGCATCACACTCAATAATTTCTCATGCCTTTCCCCCAGTTTCTGCCTACCTTTCCAATTTCTTTTGTTTGCCAACTTTCTCCCATTAGATTGTAAATTCTCTGAGAGCAGGATCTGTCTTTCCCAACTCCTTATTTGTACTTAATATAGTGGCCTTCACTTAGTCAATACTTAACAAATGTTTATTAAATTGAAATCTCAGATCTGGAACAATCTTAACAAAAATCATAATCTTCCCTGGGACAAGTCTATTTCCAGAACTAAAGAAAATAATCTATTCTACTGATCTAAAATATTATTCCTCTATTTTCTGTAAGTTCACAGGTCTCACAGTCTAACCAAATTTAATGAATTTCCAATATTGTGCCAGTAATAATATCTAAGTCACTCACATAATCAGAAAGTGAACACCAAAGGGGAATGCATTCTATTATTCCCTCTCCTGGGTTCAATTACCACCTGTAAAATACATTCTATCTACAAAATGCGGAAAACTACCAGTTCAAGATAAGTATGTTCTTTGTAGTAAGTATGAGCCCCTAGTAATTCTCTTAATTTTAAACCATTTGTGATCAACTGCAGTGTCAACAAATTTTGAAAGAGGGAAAACAGCAATATAAATGTGTGGTTTGTTCAGTTGAGTTGTACAAAAAGTAACACCCAACATGAATCCAGTAAAAGATGCTTTTTGAGATTGCACAGGCTTTTAAACTTTGCAAAGAAAACTAAGGTATGAAGCAATAGACATTGCTCACTTTTAGGCAAAGACTTGTTTAATTCTACTAAGTTCATATTAGAAGTAATTTCAGCAACCTTTCAAAACAGGGTTAATACTGAAGTTGATTTTGAATGATTTTAGAGAGTTCTTTGAATTTACACAAGTCATCTGGTCAATTGCAAATTCCATGCCTATCTGTAAAGAGGTAGATTTCTGGATATTGATACCAACAAAAAATAAGGTATAGCAAGAAGGAATAGAGACTGACTAATTTCACTGGTTTGGAGAACTAACATATAAGAGAACTCCTATCAATAAAGATTGAAGCCTTCTTTACAACATACAATTTTAGGAAATTGTCTAGAGCACTGGGCCAATGACTAAATCCAAATCTCCCTGGCTTCAAAATTGACCAACTGCTACCCACCACAATGCATTTCTCCCACAAACAAAAATGACAGAAAAACTTACCTATTCTTTTTGTATTTTATTTTTAGGACCATGTTTATATAGCATTCTTTATGTAATATAAGAAAATAGATATTTCTTTATCAACTCAAATATAATTGGATGAATAATGAACTGTTAGATTTCTTTTATATTCTCCTCACTCCAAAATTCCCCATCTTGAGGAGTTATGACCCAACATTGGTGACCATCACAGGGTACATTTTTCATTTGGAATATCACAACTTCTTTATTTTCTTCGAATGCCTCTGGGCACAATTCATTCTAGGCCCTGGTCATTTTTCATCCAAAAAGAATTTTAACTTCCCTTTTGGAGATCCTTGCCACCGGCACCACATTTTTCAAATTAAGTTTTTTATAGTCCTAAAGCTAGAAGTTGTTTGTGTTCAAAATTTACTATATAGAACTTAGGGCAGTGTCATAATGAACTGGCTAACAAACTCCATCTGATATTGAACTTGTCTAATTCCTTCATTTTTACAGAAGAGGAAACTGAGTCTAAAAGAGGTTAAATGACATATTCAAAGTCAGAAAAGTAATAAGATTTTAGCATTAAAAGCCTCATGGGAATGTTACTGACTAAGTGAAATGAAAATACTTTGGTTCTAAGATAAAAACTAAAATAAAAGTGGCAGGAGAATAGTGGGCCTTAGTTGATTATGGAATAAAAGTAGCAGTTTAAGATAAATAAAAAGTTCCTCCTTCCTTTTCTTCCCCATCAAGGAAAGAACCTCATCTAGGTATATTCCACCAGGGTTACCTTGGCTTTAAAAAAAAAAATCTGATCTTTTTCTCTCCTTAACCAAAGAAAAGGGTTTAAAACTAAATACATTCACAGGACAGGATAACTTCAGTGTCTCTTATAAAGGAAAAATCATGGGTCAAAGTCAGGTCAAAGGAAATGGAGAATCTGGATTCAAAACAGTCTTCTGTGCCAAAGAAAAGATCCTTCACTAGATTTGTCATGTTAAGTGTGAGGGAGAGTTAATATAAGCAAAAAAAAAAAAAAAAAAAAAAAAAAAGAATAAAAAATTACAAAATACAAGACTTTTGTGTTGTTAGGATGATCAAGATACTAAGTTGGATGAAGAAAATAAATGAAAACAACAATCAACAGCTTAACAAAAGTGTTACAAAATTTTGCCTTAGTAGCAAACTCCTTAAAAATCAGAATGAATAAAATAGAAATCAATCACTCTAAGATATAGCAGTTCTTAAAACAAAATTTAAAAAATGAGAAAATAGGAAAAAAATGACATCTCATATATTAACAACAAACAAAAAACTGACTGGCAAAACAGATTAAGGAGAGTTAATTTAAGAATAATAGGGTTATTTGAAACATATGAGCAACAAAAAGAACCTGGAAACTTTCAAGAAATAATCAGATATTTCCTACCTAGAACAAGGGGACAATGTGAAAATAAAGAATTCACCAATCGAATCATGAATGAAAATAAATAGGAATGCTCCCTCGCTATCAGTTACAGAAATGCAAATTAAAATAACTGAAATCCCATTTCAAACCCATTAGACTGCCAAAGATGACCAAAAATGACCACACATACACATACATGCCTATGTAGCATATAGACATACATACACATATGTCATTCATATCTATGTATATAGCAAGGGGCCATAGGAAAGCAGAAATAAGGATTCATTCTTGGTGGTTTTGTGAATAGGTACAAACATTCTATAAAGTAGTCTGGAATTATATAATAAAAGTAACTGAACTGTATATGCCATTTGATCCAGCTAAACTACTGTCAGGTCTATGCCCAAAAGAGATCAAAGGAAGAGATAAAAGGCCCTTTGTATACAAAATTGTTGATAGTAGTTCTTTTATCATTGCCCCCCCCAAAAAAAAATAATGAAAAGAAAAGGAGTGCTCATTAATTGAGGATTGGAAGGGAAAGTTGTGATATATGATGTGATAGAATATAATCATACCTCAAGAAATTAGGAAGAAACTTTCAGAAGACCTAATAAAAGAAAGAAAACAGAAAAAAGAAAGAAAAGGTTTTTAACCTTTTTGTCTGTCATGGACCCTGTTGGCAATTTGGTGAAAGCTCTGAACTACTTTTAAAATAGTGTTTTTAAGTGCAGAAAATATGATACATAGTATTATAAAGGAAATAATTATATTGGAATCTTTTTTTATTTAAAAAAAAAATCACTCCTGGATGAGAATTTGCCAAACTTCAGAAAAGTAACAAGAACCTTAAAGAAAGCATGCATGAAATATAAGTAAAAAATTAAAGCAAAGTTAAAAGACAACAAATTGGAAAAATATTCATACACAAACACAAAGAACTGATATAGAAGTTTATAATCATAACAAGGAATTTATGTGATAATTTTATTATTTAAAAGTAATAGCAAGTTTACATAATAGATTTGCAGTTTCATGAACAATTATATCTTTTATTATACTATTTCATGGAAATGCTTGTTTTATTCCATAAATTAAAAATAAAATGAATAAATGTGAAAAAATCACCAACATAGGAAGTAGTAAACAAGTAGTTGAATTATTGATATCCAATTTGCAAACTATAATAAAAGTTTTCATCCAGGGGAATCTCCAGTGGTCTTGATCTGTATCTAGCCACTGGATCCAAATGGCTCTAAAGGGGAAATTGAGGCAAGTGACCTTGCACAGCCTGAGTCACTTAAATTCAATTCACTCAAATGTCATGGCATCCCCTCCTTGATGTCATGGTCCTCTTCAAGAATGAAGGACAAAAAACAAACACCTTGTATATCACATCCAGACCTGCAATAAACTGCTACTGTGTAATAACCGTTTGTTATTGGCCAGACACCTACATGGCAGCTGACTGTTTTAGAAGCTCTATAACAGAAATATCTCGTCCTTCTCAATATCACAAGCAGCAAATTTGGTAACCTTCTGAGGAAAGCTTTCTGTTATCATGAGAATCCAATCAGACTTCCACTAAAAGGATTGTACTTTTGGTACCTGATGGCCCAAGGACTGTCCATAAGAATAAGCCATCCATATATGCACTAATGAGAAAAAATAAAATTCAATGATGTTTTTCTTCATTTCCTCAGCTATGCTTGTACATATAGCCCAGATATCATTCTGTTATCTTTAAGCAGAACTATCACATTTGTTCAGATATTGAGTAAATAGCAATTAAATATGGTAAGGAAATTATAGACTGCCTATTCCAAATTTTTTTTCAGATACAGAAAATGAAATCCAGAGAAAGAAAACTTTTTGGTCTAGGTAAACAGGTAGCAGAATGAGGATTCAAACCCAGATCCAGAGACTAAACTCTATGTTCTTTTCATATACCATTGCCTCCAAATGCTAGGCAATAAAGATACACTAGTTTTCAAGAATGAAAATTAGTGATAGTCTTCCATAAAGCCATACATTCATTAGGTTATAGTCTTCTAAATTTATAATATATTATCAATGTATCTCACCAACCCTCAAAGTCCATTTATTTATAAGTGCTAATATATATTTCTCTTAATTAAAAAAAAATACTGACATCCTTGAAAAGCATTATAAAATAAAATGTAAATATCACATTTTAAAATATAATTTTAGAAAATACCAGAATATTAGGACCAGGGTACAAAGTACAGATTGCTTAAATACACAGATGACTGGGAGAGACAGCACAGAGATAGCCCACCCAAAAATCCAATCCACAAGGATATATTAATGTAAAGGCGCTTTTTGACACAGAGACAAAGAATGAAATAATCTCTATTTACAACTAGTTTACATTCTAAGATTTATTACTTTTATATAAAGTACCTTATTCTGTATCTTTCCTGTAAATTCATTCCCTTCCTCTTTATTTTTAAGTCTATTCATCATCATTATTCATCTTCAGTAATCATACTAAGAAAGGCACATTTTACTCTATAGGGACTTCAGGACCCTGTGAGACATAATTCCTTCAATTACTTTTATTTAGGATAAGAATTACTGCCCAGAGATAACACCTTGGTTATTATTTTGTTTTGGTAGGATCTTGTATTTTCCCCACTTTGCCTATGACCATGATCTGGAAGTTACAGACTTAATGGGAGCCCATAATCTTCCAGACTTCTGACATTCATGACATGTTTATGGTGAAGTAATTTCCAAAGGAAGGTGAAAGGGAAGAAGGGAATGTAAAAGAAATAGAGAGGGAGGGACAGAGGGGGAAAAAAAAGAGAGGGATAGATAGGGAGAGGGGGAAACGGCATTGGTGGGGGGCAGAGGAAAGGGAAGGGAGATCCCTTTGCCTGTAGTTTTGTTTTATCATTTCCCAGATTACAATGGAGTAACTACGTGGAGAGTTAACTCCTTCGACTTGCTCTATGTGGTCTCTATTTTACTGTCATCATAAGGTTCTCATTCTTTTATTACTTCTATTTACAAGCCTTAAAACTATCTTTAGTGTATTATTGGTGAGTCTAGACAGGCCCATATACTGTTAGTGCCTTGCTTTCTGTGGTCTTGCCTCTGCCACACTCTGGCTCACACCTGTACATACTTTACTACCAGATCCCAAAAGTTGTTGTTATTCCAATAATCTATGAATTCAATTCTTTAGAATCAATAATCATTAAAAATTCCTTTAGAATCAAGATTCTTGATTTCTTCTCCATTAACCACTATCCCTTTCCTTATCAAATAAAACCACTTAATATGCTTATCTCCTTCAGGAATGGTGTTCAGTTAAAGCTACTTTATCATGGAAGGATTAAGCTCAAGATAATTCAAATAGCATTTTTAAAATCACACAAAAAACCTGTTCCATTATTCAATGGAACTTGTTTTCACTTAAATGAGTATTTAAGCTGATTTATAAGGGGGAATTATGAAGCTCCTGCAAAAATTGGAGAAACAAATATTTTAGTGACTGAATATGGTGAAGAGAGTTAGACTTTAATAAAATGTAAAAGACCTAAAAGGGAAATGAATGTGCTGAAAGATGCCTTTTTTGAGTTATTCAGTGCCAGATGCTTATGGAAGTTTTACTCAATATTTTGTACTTGTCTTGGAATAAGAAAAGCGTTTCTGACCTGTATAAAGCCAAATATCCTATGGCTGCCCAACAAACATTTTTTATTAGATATAAAAATTAGTATATTCTAGTTAACATAAGCAGATTTAAATGGATTAATCCTTTAAGAAGTCAAGTCTTTGTTTTGCTTTGGTTTAGGCAGAACTCCTGGTAGGAACTCAATTTGTTATGAATTAAGTGTAATTAGAAGGGGATAATAAAAAATGAGGTTGATGATGGTAGTGTTGTTTAATGGGTTTAAAAATTAAGGAAGGTAAATCTGCATATGAACTGATAGGAAGCCAGCACACATTCTGAGCATGACAAAGATGCTTTTGATGAAAGGTTATTCATTAGTTCTTTGCTAGACATTATAATGAAGAAAAAGAAGTGGCAATAGATAGAACTAGAGGTTGTTTAGTAACACAAAAATGAGAAGTGCTTTGTGCCAAGCAAATGATATGGAAATAATCAAGAAGGTCAAAAAGAGTTAGCACTGACTAGGCAGAGAGTAGGCCCTCAATAAACACAAGTGAAATTGAATTATTAAGCCAAACTGAACTAAGAAAATAGAATCAAAAGGATTTAGTAGAGTAGATGAAGCAAAGACAAAAGAATTTAATTAAAATTTAAATTTAAAATAAAATAAAAAGAATTTAAAAGCATTAGGTTTAGTTACTTCCAATGACAATAAAAGAAGTGGATCTGACAGAGACATAATAAAAGGAAATCTATTTTAGAGAATTTGAGATAGAGAGAGAGAAGAGAAGGGTTATCTTTTAAGTGATGGAAATTTAATAAACAGGGATACTGTACTATTTTTTTTAATGTCAATGATATACCTGATATCTAAATCTTGTGACAGGGCTTATCCTGTCAAAATGACAAGGTGCAATTTCTAAAGAGAATCAGATTATTCATACACTACAAAACAAGCAAAGACAAAGAAAAATCACAAACACAAAAAATGAAGAAAAAAATTAAAAACCAAGCTAAATAAAGAGTAAAGAAAATTTTTTTTTTAAATACTGTGGAAGGAAAACAAAGAAGGTTCCCATTAATTAGGGAATGGTAAAACAAACTGTAGGAGGTATTTAGGTGGGTCAGTGGATAGTGGACTGGACATGGAGTCAGAAAGACACAAATTCAAATTTAACCTCAGATAGTAGGCATGTCATCCTGAGCAAGTCACTTATTGTCAGTTTACTTTAATCCACTAGAGAAGGAAATAACAAGAAATTCTAGTAGCATTATGAAGAAAACCTCATGGATGTTATGGACTGAGCAGCTGAACAAAAAGTAAACTATAGTATATGAACGTGATAGAATATTTCTAGACCAAAAGACATGATGTATGTGGAGGATTCAGAGAAGAATAGAAAGACTTGTATAAATCCATGAGGAGTGAAGTACAACAGAAATAGTAAAATAATATACATAATAAGAGCAGTATAAATGGAAAGAACAAAAATAGAAAACTGAATGATATTAAGTGAGCAAATCTAGGGGCATGTGGAGAGGGAGGGAGAGAGAAAGAAAGAGAGAGAGAGAGAAGGGGGAGGAGAGGAAGAAAGGGGGGGAGAGAGAGAGAGAGAGAGAGAAGGGGGGGAAGGGAAGGAGGGAGGGAGGAAGAGAAAGAGGAAGACACAGAGAAACACAGAAAGACAAAAACAAAGGAGAGATAGAGGCACAAAGACAGATGGAGACAGACAGACACACACAGAGAGAAATAGAGACACAGAGTCATGAATGTTTCTCTTTTCCTACTTTGCAGAGTTGAGGGATTATGTACTTAGAAGGTTACAAACAATATGATACATTGTTTAATCTTATGGAGCTGCCTTTTCTTGCTTGCTTGCTTTTCTTTTTTTTTTTCTGTTATGAAAAATAACTTGTAGAATCATGGAGAGAAATATTTGGAAATGAAGATAATATATAAAAAAGATGTCAATAAAAAAATTCTTTATAATACCACAGAAGAATTGAAACTGAAAGCAAGAAAAACAAATTGGAAAAGAAATAACCACAAATAACCACATTTACAGTTGGATAAAGGTCATATTTTAAAAATTGAGTGAGAAACGATACTAATAAGAAAAATCATGGCACCAAGTAAAAGTAGAGGTTATAAAAAGTTTAATAAAAGGAGAAACTAAACTTAGGACACAAAGATATCCAGAAAATAATTGAAGGAAACAAAAGTAATTGACTTCTAAGAAATATTTCACTATAATATAAAACAAATTTATTGACAATTCTAATAAACTTAAAAGACAAGCTCAGGGGGAAAAAAACTATTTAAAGAATTTGAAAACAAAGATTCCAGTGATAAATTTGAACGAGAGGTCAAGATGTGTTCACTTCTTATTATTATTGCTGTTGTTTTATCATTTTTCACTTATATCCAATGCTTCATGATCCCATGTGTATTGTTCTTGGAAAAAGTTACTGGAGTGGTTTTCTATTTCTTTTTTCAATGGGTTAGGCAAACCTAGATTTAATAAATTTCACAAGGTCACACACCTAAGTGAATATCTGCAGCCACATTTGAACTTGTGTTCCTAATTCTAAGTCCAGGATTCTGGCCACCTAAATGCCCCCATATTTATTCCTGAGTTAATGATATTCTTACAATGTGAAAAATCACAAGAATCTGAATGGTATATTCTAAGAAATTATTAGAGAAAATGTCACTAATTAACAAAAAACAAATGAAAATGGAATAATTCTGCAGGATATGAAATGAGGACCATAGTTTCAGATCCCTTCAAAATGTTATAAATTTCAACATTATAATAAGAAAAAACTGAAAACTGTTAAATATAGTGTTTCAGGAATGTGAATCATTGTAATTCCTCAAGAAAGACAAGGACATGAAAATATGAATATTACATAATTAAAAAGCATAGCCATAAAAGCAGAATAATATACCCAACAAAATTTAGTTTGTTGCATGAGAGATATTTAAACATTTGCTGATACTCAGTGTTCAATAAACCACAGACCATAAATTATTAGAGGAATAATCTCTATTTTGACAAAAACTGTTGGAAAATTGAAAAGTAGCCTGTCAGGAATTAACTTTAAACCAATCCCTTACATCATATATACCACGTATACCACAATGAGCTTAAAATGTGTAAGCCACAGAAATAAAAAAAAATCATAACATAAAAAAATGATAAAGGACACCAATCATGTATCTTTATAGTTATAGTTAAGCAAAGAGTTCTTAACCAAATATCCTGTATAAGCAATTACAAACAATAACACTGGTAATTATAATTACTTAAAGTTGAAAAGCTTTCATATGAACAAAGTTGATGTAACAAAGACTATAAAGAGTTATTGATTAGGGGAAAAATTCATTTGATATTTTTGCAAAGGATTGGATAATCAAAATATGTAGATAATTTAGATAGAGTTTAAAAAATCTTAGAGTAGTTTTGAGTTGTAATTGCTTTAATGCTTTTAATTTCAATTGTTTTAAACTCCAGTAAGACTTTTGTTATATTTTCTATTATAACCTAAAACTACTCCTTATTAGATAAGAGGCTAAAAGATATGAAGTAAGATTTCTCAAAATAAGAAAATAAATTATTAACAAGTTAATAAAAGATTACTTTGCACAAAAGGAAAGAAACTTCAATAATCAGAAAAATGAATATGAAAAAAGCAACGATTAAGTAAGTGATTGTGTACAAATGAGTGACAGATTTACAAAGAGAAAGGAGAGAGAGTTTCCAGATGCAAAGAGTTTACATTTTATAGGAGGGAAGGAGAACATGTATAAAAGCTTTGAGTTGCAAGTCAGGTATAAAGGTTCCATAACTTTCTACATATCATTTCTACTGATACAGCCATGTCATTTTAGACAGTAACATTTAATGGTCCCAAGAACTTGAGTGGGAAGAACTTTCTTCAGTGGATCTTTTGCAGAAATTATTGCCACAGTGCATCTTCAAAATGCCTGCTTCTTAGATGACGGTTTCAAGAGATTGGTTAGAAAGAAGGCCAAGGGGTCCTGCTCTCAGACCTCTTGAGCTTACCCAATATAATGTAAACTAAAACAATGCTAAGGTTTCACCTCATACTGAGCAAATGAGTAAAGATAACAAAAAATAGCAATAGTCAATATTAAATGGCTATCAAAAGAGAGGCACACTAATGAACTCTCAGTGGAGCCAATGTGGAACCATTTGGAAAGTAGATTTATAATTATGCTTTTTTTTAAAAGTGATTAAAATGTTCAAACACATTGATTCAATGATCCTACTGCTAGGAATGTGCCTCCAACAAGATCAAAAGATAAACTATTCATAACACCATTTTTGTAGTGGTAAATAATAGGAAATAATAATTGGGAAATGAAAAAAGGCAAACTGGAACATAAAAATAAAATAAATATAAAATACATTTAAATATAAATTAAAAAAAAGAACATAGGACGACATGGATTAATACACAAAGGAATATGCAGAACCTGTAAAGTGAGATATAATCGCTTGAATAAATGGAAACAACAACAGCAAAACCTTAATGTTTGGCACTGGAGAAGATATGACAAAATTTGTCTCTCTTCCCTCCCTTCAGAGGTGGGATGATAGAGTTGTGAAATACTGCACAAATATATTATCAGATTCCACTAATATTTTGGTTAGTCATGCTGAGTTTCTCTAGTTTCCTTTCTTCTTTCTCTATTCTCTCCTGCTCTTCTCTCATCTCTTTCTCTTCTCTTTCTTAACGGGGAATGGTTTTTCCTCTTAGAAATATGACCAAAATATCATATTTTAATACCTTTAATCCAGCAATAGAACTTTTGGCCTATATTTCAAAGTAATCAGAGAAACATGGAATAAGATCTATATGTACAAAAATATTGATAATAGCTGTTTTTGTAATAGCAAAAGACTGGAAACTGAGAAAAATACTTCTCAATTGGGGAATGACAATAAATTATGACATACAAATCTGATGCAGTACTATTCTATTATAAGAAATTATGAAAGCGATGAGTCAGTGAAACCTAGGAAGATTTGTTTGACTGTAATGAGAACACAGAGAACAATTTATATAATAATAAAACTGTAAAAATAACCAACTCCAATCAATTCAGTGCTCAACCATGATTACAAAGAACAAAAAATTAAGCATGCTATCTAGCCCTCAACAAAAAGGTGATAGACTTAGGAGGCAGACTGATACATATATTTTTCAGACATATCCAACTTAGGGATTTGTTTTACTCTATTCTGCAAAAAGAATAGATATACCTGGTTAAAAGTGTTTTTTTATTTTGTTTTCCCCCCTCTAATAATAAGGGGAGAGAGACAAAATCAAATTTAGCTAATAGAAAAGGAAAAAAATCACTAGAAAAAAACAAAACAAGGAATGTCTCACTGAGTAGAATGAGAAAATGATGTATTCAGAAATCAAGCTGATATTTAAAAAACAACAAAAAAATTCCAAAAATTTAAAAAGAAAAGTCGAGAAATCTACATATTTTGTCTTTAAACAAGTCATTTATTTACTGAATGTGAAGGGTGAAGTAGAAGCAAAAGCAAAAGTTGAGGATAATTCTGAAATAAGGAATCATTATTTAAATAGAAATGTTTATAATGAATAGGTGATAGTGGAAAGGGAAGAATCTGACAATTTCAGTAAGAAATAAAAATGATAGCTATTATTCCTCTTCTAGTGTACAGGAAGACATAAGTAAAGACATCTAAAATAATAGAAGAGTGATAACTTTTTAACAATGTTAACACTACATGTAAATGTATGAAACTATTTACTAAAAGAGAATAGTTGTTAAGAGTAACTTTAAATGTAGAATTCATTATTTAAAAAAAAATAGAAAATATATTCGATTCCAAAATGGATTCAAAATGAAAGAATGGTCTGAAATTTACCGTGAAGCTGCCAAATTATTAAAGTAAAAGTGGTCCTTATAGCTTCCTATAACATAAAATTTAGACCAGAAAGGATTCAAAGAGAGAGAAAGTTATGAGAAATAGCCTAAGGAAAGACATGGAGAAAGGAGATGGAGTATTTATGTAAGGCATAGCTAAAAAAAAAACAAAAACTAATTTGGTTGAATCATGAAGGACACAATGTATAGTAATTAAAATGGGAAAGTAAAGAGTTATGAATGCTCAGTGTGGAGAAATTCTTTGAAAAAAATACACTATGCTATGTTACTGTAAGAGTCTGAAGAAACATCAGGAATAAAGGTATTATTGTATTGATTTTATGGATAAACAAGTGTGGACTCCTGGGCAATATTAGGGAAGCAGTCTACTCTTTTAGTAGCCTACAAAATTAGAGTCCAAAAGAACTTATCAGTTCTGTCTAGTGGACACCTTTGACAGTCAGGTGAAGGCTATGAAACCCTTTTCAGAATAATATTTTTAATGCACAGAATTATACAGGAACAATTGCACTGAAATATAGTGATCAAAACAGCCGTCTTACAGATCCCGGCTTAGAATCCCTGGATTAAAATTTGGACATAGCTGGTATGTAGTATAGAAACTGGCAGTTTAGCAATTATATTGCTATTGAGCCTGACTCTGTAAGGACTGAAGAAGCAACTTCCCTTCTTCCTTTTGTTTTAGAACATAAGGTAGTCATGACCTCCCTGACTTCTCAAGGAGGTGAGAACCCTCAAAAAGGAGGTGATCATGTCATCCCTGATGTCTCAGGAAGGGAGATGAAAACACCAAAGGAAAATGAGAAATCAAATCAGATTAGTAGGTTTCTGAAGGGTCTCATTTGAAACAGGTATACATAATATCAACATGGGAGGTAATACACATAATTACATAAATTACACAAGCACATACTAACACAGGCTGTTGTTACTATGATGTGATAAATAACATGAATCAACATGAGAAATTATACATGTCCATAAGTCCTAGAAATACTCCAAAAGGAATCTATTGTCCATTACTTCATGTGTTGATGGAATCCAATGATTCCTTCAGATTTTGAAGTCCTGCAACAGTCTTATCATATCTCAGGGAATCAAATGATTCCTACTGGTTTGGAAGTTCTGCAACAGTCTTATCAATAATTTTTCATTTTAGGGAATCCAATGATTCCTGCTGGTTTTGAAATTCTGTAACAGTTTTATCAACAATTTTTTATCTCAGGGAATCCAATGATTCCTGTGGGTTTTGAAGTTCTGTAACAGTCTTAGCAACAATTTTTCATTTAAGGAAATCCAATGATTCTTGTGAGTTTTGAAGTTCTCTTTCAGTGTCAGATGTTTCTAAGGTCTTCTCCTTTGTTTTGAGGTTTTTCTCTTTTTCTGTCTCTCCGATGGACAAGATGAATATGGCTCATTGGCACACATCTGATTCCCTCTCCATCTGTGGAGATACAAGCAAACTCTCTCCTCCAAGCAGTTAACTTATCTGGTCTCTTCCATTCAGCACTTTCTAGATCTCTCCACATCACCTGTTGATTACATTGGAGCTGCTTGCACTGGACACTGCCCTTCTGTTGGGTTAAAAAGCCTGTATTCTTCCCAATTGTAATCCCTTTCTGCTATCTGATTGCTTTTTGGCTGATTGATCATGTAATCCCTTTCTGCCATCTGATTGATCATGTAATCCCTTTCTGTCATCTGATTGATTTTTGGCTGATTGGTCTTGTAATCCTTTTTTTCTGTCAGATTGCTTCTCTGCCGATTGATCATATCAGAGTCCTGAACTTCTAAAGACTCTGGGTGTAACCTCAGCTGCCATCATTCCCCACTTGTTTTTTTGTTTCAGACTCTGGATCTGGGCTCCACCTCTCATTTCCCTGAGTCAATCTATAGTCTGAGGCCCAATGGAAGCCTTGGTTGCATTGTGGACATAGGGTTTTAGGTCTTTTCTCACCCTGTCTTCTCACTCTATCTCTATATCTACACTGGGCTTTCAGATGCCTTAGTTTTCCACATTGAAAGCATTGACAAGTTTCTCTGGAAGTCTCTTGCCACCCTGCCTTCCCATGTTCATCATAGTTTGGGTAAAATAAGCATTTGTGCCCACTGTGGCACAGCAACTTATGATCTCCGCTAAAGGAGCATCTTTGTGTAGTCCCAGAATAATTCTTCTACAAACCTCATTAGCATTTTCCTTAACCAGTTGTATTATCATAATTCTTGTAGCTGAATATTCTCCAATGATTCTTGTGACAGTTGTCGTCAGATGTCACACAAAGTCAGCAAAAGATTTATTGGGACCTTGCTCTATTTTCATGAAGCCTTCTCCTCCATCTTTTCCTGGAAGGGTGTCCCATGCTTTAAAAGCAACAACATTAATTTGCTTATATGCTATCAAAGGGTAATTAATCTGTGCTAAAGTATCTGCATACTGACCTTTACCTTCTAGTTGGTCAAAGGTGATTTGTATGTTAACTCCAAATTGCTTATTATGTTGGGCTTGTATCCTGCATAGTTCACTATACTCCAAAAGCCACAACAGGTTTTGTCCAAGTTTTAAACATGCCCTTGCTATGAATTTCCAATCACTAGGAGTTAAAATTTCATAAGTCAAATTCTGTAATACCATCTTAACATAAGACAATGTAGCCCCATAAAGAGTGCAACCCTTTTTCAAATCCTTAATGTTTTCCAGATCAAAAGGAGTGTATCTTCTCCTTTGTTGACCTGAAGAGTCAAGCTCTTCAATAACAGGGTATATATTTATTTTAAAATCAGACCTATCCTATCCTTTTTTAGCTTTAACCAGTGCCTTTTGTAATCTTGTCATAGGCTACTTCATAGGTGGTGCTGATTGTGTCACTCCCTCTCCCCCTCCTCCTTCTCCCTCCACCCATGAAGGGTTAATTGAAGGGTGAGGGTCAGGAGATAGGGAATGCCCTAATGGCTCCTGCTGTGAAACACAACACTCCTTAATTTCATCAGAATTGTACTTAAGCTCCATTCTTATCTGATTCTTCATCCTTTTCACCTAGTTTGTCTGTATTCTCCCTCTCCTGCTCTTTCTTCCTTTTTCCTTATTCTATAACTTACATAATTTCTTAAAGCCAGTTGTATTGTTATATGTATAAAATGTTTCTTTAGAAATTGAGTCAAGTCATTGTAATGTTCACATAGTTGCTCTCCTACTAATTTCCACTCCTCTGGATCAAATTCTTTTTCCTTAGAGAACCAAGGAGATGTGTATTTTAATATTTCAAAGAATTCAATGATCTGCATCCAAGTTACAATCAAACCTTGGTTTTTTATAAGTTTAACCAAGCTTTTGACACATTTTCCTTGATTTGGAAAAGGCTGTTTTCTAAATATCTGTCCCATTTCAGCTGAAGCACTAGTTTATCCCTTTATAAAGTTTCCTTGTCTTTTTTGTACTCGCCCTAATTTCTGGGTCACAGAGACTTTTTTCACTGAACTCAGGATTGTGTTAGCCCCACATTCAGATGCCAAAATGTAATTTTCTCTGGTCGGCTTTCTGGTGGTCTCAGGAAGTCTTGGGAGCAGCTTTTGTTTCAGTTTAGTAATCACCATGAGAACAGCCAGGTGTTAAAAGTCCAAATCCTTTATGATCTCTTTCAAAGTCTTGTCTCCTTTCCTGGGGCCTGGTTACCTTTCTTAGAGGCCTTCCGAAGTCTTGGATTCAGTGGAGAAAATGTAGGAGGAGAGCCTGCCACCAGTGGCCTGACTGAAGAGCAAATAATTGTCCTTGGTTCTGAGAGATTAAGCTCGCGCCTGAATTCTCTGGCCTCTGAATCTCTGAATGTGAGGGCTTTCTGGGTCCCAGTTTATATGCTCTACACTGATTATAAACCAATCATTATATCACTAGGAAACCATTATTTGTTATAAGATTAACACAATCATACTGAACTTAGAGAACTAATTAAATATCATACTAAATTAGATAACCATTATTTCATCAATTTCACTTAGTACCTTATTTCAAGTTCAGAGTTCTGGCCCATAACAGCAACTGTGGTTACAAACATGTCCACAGGTCATCAGTTCCTTCCTATGTAGATGTTAGAATGATGAGAATTTTCAATTTACAAAAGATTCCAGTGTTGACAGAACTTGACACTATTATGAAACAAAAAGACTTAAGTTGGCAAAAATCAATTAACACATATTTGTTAAGTACTTATTATATTACAGAAACTGTGCTAGGTTCTAGGGACACAATCTTAAATGAATAAGCCCATGAAGCTTATACTTTGTGACAGGCAACATTGTATAGTTTTTGTTTTGTTTTTGTTTTGTTTTTTACAAAAGTATATATGGGATATGTATTTACAAAATAAATACAGGATACTTTTTTTTTAAAGGAAGGTCTCATTGAGGTGGAGCTATGCTTTGGGGAAAAACACTAATGATTCTAAAGGCAAAAATAAGAGAGGGCATGTTTTAAATACAGGGGACCCTTGGTGCATTGGACAAAGACAAATAATAGAATGCTATGTGTGCACAATGAAGAGGTAATTTTGACTGGGCTGTGAAATGTTTGAAAAATGGTAATGATTAACAAATCTAGAAAGATAAGTTGAAAATAGGGCCTGAAGGACTTTAAATGGAAAATAAAGAAGTTTGTAGTTGATCCTAGAGGGAATAGATATCCATCAGAATTTATTGAGCATGGTTCAGTCAAACAAACAGATTGCAAGAAAAACTAATGAATCCAGAATATGCAAATGGGAGAACAGACATGAAATTATCTTAACAATAATATTATATTAAAAACCATGCACATTACATATAACAGAGAAACACTGAAAGCATTCATATAAAAGTACATGTAAATAGGAAGGGAAAAGGTAAGAATTTATATAGCACACTACAAGCTAAGCACTTTACAAATACCATCTTATTTAATCTTCATAACAACCCTGTGGTATAGATACTATTATCACCCCCACTGTCAGAAAAGGAAACTGAGGCAAACAGACTGACTTTCTAGACTGCCATAACTGGTAAATGTCTGAGATGAAAGTTGAACTCATCTTTCTTACTCCAAAGCCATCTCTCTAAGACAATACCATCTAGCTGCACAAACTTATCCACTCCTTTCATTCCTATTTCATGTTTTATAAATTTCAGCATTTGAAATAAAACATGAAAAAAAGAAAAACATATAAACACAAACAATGATTTAGTTAAAACATCTTTATTATCAGGTAGAATGGTCATATATTTAGAAAACAAAAACAAAAAAATGAAGTAATAATATCCTTAGGAAAATAGCAAGATATGAAATCCATGAAAATAATTATCTGCATTTCTTTAAGCCACCATTAAGATCAAGGAAAATACCATTTATAGTAATGAAAAATATACTGTACATTTGGATATTAACTTATTGAGACCCACAAGAAAACAACTTCAAAATGAATTTGTCAGAAATCAAGGAATGATTAATTGAATTGAAGCAAATCTCTGGTTCAAAGTTAAGAAAAATAGTAAAACATATTAATACCCCCAAACCAATTTATGGATTAAATGCAACATTTATCAAAACACTAATGCATTTTAGAAAGTTTGATAAAGTCATAACAAAATTCATATGGAAATAGGTGAGAGTTTTTCTTTTAAATCTACCAAAAAACCTAGCAATAGGAAATCTGTCCTGTTTTCAAGAAATAAAGTAAAAATGAGAAAAAAAAAAACCTTTTTAATGTTGTGTGTGTGTGTGTGTGTGTGTGTGTACACACACATATATACATATTAGCTTGAATAGATGTCATATAAGTTAGGTCTAATGAAAGTTTCTACTTTCAATATTTCCACTTGAGAGAAGAGTCTCATTCAATCTAAGGACAAAGTTAGAGAGACAGGAGAAAGATGGATGAAAAGAGAATATTGAGATATCCAGTATAGGTAGAATTTTAACTAAATAATGGATTAGTAGTATAAGCAGCCTTGAAAGTTAAGCTGAAGACAAACTCCCAAATATCTGAAGCAATAAAGCAAAGTTTATTCAGTAAGCATTAGTGTAAGTTCCAGGTTAGCTCCCTGGAGACCTCAGGATCAGCCAGAGTCAGGATAAGCAAAAGTCCTTGGTCTTTAGGAAGAAAAATGAAGGAGATGGATAAAACTGCCACAAGCTCTCCACCAACCTCCCTTCTCCTGGACCTGCAAAGTGTGTCTGCCTTGTCTCACTTCACCCTCTAATCCCTCCTAAAATTATCTGTGTACAACAAAAGATGGAGCCAGCATGGAATAGTGAGAAGGGCCATTTTTCCAAACATATGCAAATAGAGTTATTGTCCAATAGGTAATTAACCTTAAGTGCTCCATTGACTGATTCAAGTACACCTTTTAAGAGTTTCAGTCCTTTATACATTTGGGAATAAGCAAAGTTTTTTGTTTTTGTTTTTGGTACAGGAATGTCATCATAAGACCAATAAATGAAGAAGATGATTTATAAAGTAATGTAAAGATGATGAAAGGATAGGCTAGAGTCAACAAGACCAATTAATATATTTCTATAATACTCTAAACAAGAGATATGTATGACTAAGGGAGGTTGCAAAGGAAGTTAACATAAAATAGCCAATATCAGAAACACTTACTAGGTATGGGAATCTGGTTAAGTAATTTTACTCAGTTTATTTCAGTTTCTTTATCTGTAAAATGAGCTGGAGAAATGACTATCCCTCCAGTATTTTTGTCAAGAAAACTCCAAATGAGGTCACTAATATCTGGACATGACTAAAGTGACTAAACAAGCCAAAGAGAGATACAAAGAAAATTGAATCAAACAGGATTGCAATTAATTGAATCAATCTCTCTCTCTTTCTCTCTCTCTCTCACTCATTCACACACACACACACACACACACACACACATATATATATATATACAAACACATATACACACATATACCCACATACATACACATATGTATACAATATATCTATGTATATATGTATCTTTGTATTTGTGTGTCCATATATGTATGTATGTATGTATTTGTCTATCTGTACATAAGTATGTATGAAGTGCAAGTACTCTTTGTACCAAGTATAGTATTAGGTGGCAGGAGTAAGAATTTCACTACTTTGAAATAGTTTATACTCTAATGGATGAATAAGGAATAAAATGATATAATTGGTCTTCTTTGAGAATGAAGAAGAACAACAACAATAACCAGCTTCTATTACATGGGAACAAAGAAGATCATGGAAAGAATGAATAGTCCAGTTTCACTGAAGTAAAAGCTATGCATAGGAGAAACATGAGAAATGACATATAAACACTGAAGAAAGAGTAAAATTTTGGAGGGAAATAAAAGTTCAGTTTTGGACATGTTATCTGGTAGGACATCCAAGTATCTATATAAAATTGGAGCTCACTTGATTGATTAAAGAAGCAAAATGCTTTTATAAAAATACTATGTACTCAAAATGACTTCAGGTTTACATTTTGTATTAAATCTTTTTTTTTTATGTATTCATGTGGACTGCTATAGCCAATATTGATTTACCATGATAAATATTCTGTTTAGCTATAATATTTTTCTAATTATCTTGTTCCTATTTGCCTGATCTACATAAGTGTCTCAATTATTCCTGTCACTTTGTCTCTGTTTATAACAGAGTAACAGATATCCTAACTTATAAACTCTTAAAATTTTTCTGATATCTGCTGCTTAGGTGGTTGACCACTTAGGATAGTCATTCCCTATCAAGATTTTTTCAAACTACTAATACAATGTTTCTTTAATTACAATACCATATGACTTTTGAAGAAACAAAATTCAAAAGAAGATATGAAAGTGCAGATTGAACATTCGTTATCATCAAACACAATTTTCCATTTTGCCTCCAGAGAATACTCATTTCCTAAGGAAAGAGTATAGAAAACTTCCCTTAGATCTCACACTTGATCTGGACTCCTCATTTTAGCATATTATTTTTCCACCCTTATTTCCCATTATTCTTCCAATGTACCCCGTTTTACTCTTGCAATCTCTGACTACTCCCTCTTTTTAATTTTCCTCTCTTCATTCTATTTCTTCTTCCTCTCCACCATCTTGTTTTATTGATATCTTTTTCATCCTTTAAGACATAGCTTAAATAATACCTCCCTTCTCCTTATGAAGCCTCATCTGATATTCTCAACCTTATAAGCATCATGTCTCAGTCCTATGAATCTTCTTTCCATCACGACAGTTTTTTACATATTTATGTTATTCATCATATTCTACTTAATTATCTGTATTTTTATCTTATCTTTCCTTCTTTAGACATTACAAAATATTTGCGACTTTTCCCACACCATACCAGTCTTTATGAGTTGACATCATCTAAGTTGAAGTATAGTAGTTGATGTAATACATAACTCTGGTCTGGTCCTCAGACTCAGACAAAACATACAATCTATTACTTTACTTTATGAATCTGTCTGCTTAAATATATATGACAATGTTGTCCTTGATTGACAAATAATTATTTGCTATTTTTATAATGTGTGTGTGTGTGTGTGTGTGTGTGTGTGTGTGTAGGATATCAATATTACTCTCCTTTCCCCCAGATCCAGCCTGAAAAGGCATGAGTGAAAGTCATATGATTAAGTTGAGGAAACTTTCATTAACAAGATCACATCTCCTCAATTGTAAGTTTATTTGTTCTTTAGAAATGGGTGACTCTACCTGTCCTCAGCTACATCTCCAGAGTTAATAACTATTACATATATCACAGAACTTAGAGAGCAAAAGATTCAATTTTGTCTCTAAGCCTCAAGGGCAACTGATCAGCAGACCATAAATATCCTAACAACTTGAAGGTATTTTTGTTTGTTTGTTTGTTTAAAACACATGATCCTATTAGCTCAGTAGCCTATGAGGAGGCTAAAAGGAAAATAGAAATAGGATTTCTGCTCTGCTTTTGGATCTGACTCCATGCTAGACTATTTACAGTATGTCACTCTTCTATGTGACCAGATCTTCTCTTCATCTCACTATTTCTCAGATTAATGGCTGGACCAAGTCATATTAATTTTCTTTTATTCCTCCATTTCATTCAGTTCTCCATATTGTAATCATTCTCTTCACTTTTTGTCCCCTTCAGACATCATGTTTAGGATTTGGAATCCAATAGAGCAGTAGAAAGACAGCAAATTTGTAATAGACTCTTGTCCTATTGGCAGAGAATGTTTATATACATATATTTAGGGAGCTATTGACAAAATTTACAATTTGAAGTGATATAAATAATTTGATTGATTTACATGAAAATTTCCTTGAAAAACCATGTGCTCATTAAATAGCTTTTGTTTTGAGTAAACATATATATTTATTGAATGAGATTCAACCCACTATGGCAGTGCTTAGGATTTCTAGAGTGACTGATATGGGAAGAAATCTCTGCCTGGCTCAATTTTCACAGGGCTCAATGCCTTTCCAACTTGACTATATTTCATCACTTAACTACATGGTCTGAAATTAGCTCACTTTTGTACCCTAATTAACTCATTTGTAAAGAAGGAATAGTAATATTTATACAATATACCTCCAAGAATCATTGCCAGGAAGATGCCAGGCAGAAACTTTAAGGAGATAAGGAGATAATAGAGCTATAACTATTGGTAGGAATTTCCAGAGCCTGGGTGCAAATAGTGTAACCTTTGAGAATCTAGTGCCATTCTACTCAATGTCAAGTTATCAGAGTTAATAGATTGCAGAGTTTCTAAAGGCTAGAGGCACTGAATTATTCATCTCTGTATCTCCCTCAAAATTGAGCACAATGCTTTCTTGTATATAGTAGGTGCTCATTAAAGTCTAAACTGAGTTTCAAGAATGAGTAACAGTGATATGGAAAATAAACCTGTCACAAGTAAAAGACAAACCACTAGTCTGAAATAGCCAAAAGAAAACCTCTGTCATTTCTGAGTTGCAACAGCTAAGGGTTTGGAGTAATGTAAATGCTACCATTGGAGGTAATTGTGGGGTGATGGAAGATTTTTCCAGTTATAATCATTTCTAAGACAACAAATAGTCTACTCTTTGGCATTTGATTTGACTATAATTTCATGCAGACATTTTCCTACTGCCATTTTACTGGACAGAACATTATAGCTCCTTCTAAAATATATACATATTAACTGTTGCCAGAGGGTTGAAATTAACATAATGAAAGAGTAAGTGAGCTACTGTTGCTTGCCTGTCACCCAAGCAAAAGCAACCTCTGGAAACAGGGAAAATATAACTTTTTCTTTTTCTAAAGTGAATTATGTTTTATATTATTTTACTTCTGGTAATAAGCTAAAAAACTTTTCCTAACAAATATGACATGGAAATTCTGTTTCATATTTTCTTAACAAAAACAAATTAACATCTGCTTTCATAGAAACATTACTGCCCATTTGCAGTTCATTAAGTCAGTAATCAGCACAAGGCTAATTATTTATTACATTTCCCCACACAGTGAACAAATTTTGGTTTTGCTCTCTTTGAAATATAGTCAGTTTGGGTCTTCTTGGCACAGTTGGTATTTACTCCTATATCATGGTGAATTTTTAAAAACAGTTTTTTTATTTATATATTTATTTATT
Source organism: Sarcophilus harrisii (assembly GCF_902635505.1). Taxonomy (NCBI): domain Eukaryota; kingdom Metazoa; phylum Chordata; class Mammalia; order Dasyuromorphia; family Dasyuridae; genus Sarcophilus; species Sarcophilus harrisii. Next base: position 506,197,922 of record NC_045427.1, on the reverse strand, counting down.
TATAAACCTACTAAAAGGTTTCCTATTATTAATACTACTGTACAGCCAGTCTTTTAGAAGACAGATCGGAATATCCATCTTTGTGCAATGCTTTGAGGGGAATAACTGGATAGATCACTTGTCTCAAAACATGAAGAGGCAGCAAGGTATATTGAAAAAAAAAAACAAAACCCTGCATTTTGCATCAGAACAATGGATTCTTACCTATGCTATGATACTTTTTTAAGACCTTGGGCAAATGACATCCTCTTTGGCCCAAAGCCCTGAGAATAAGGAGCAAAAAGATTTCTGGATTTCATGAATCACTAATCATAAATCAGATGTTAAGGACTATTTTTTTTTTACCTAAATATGTTATAAGAAATATGGATTTTAAGAAATGGACTTTTTGATATCTTCTGCCTATTAGGCCCATATTATATGAATCAATGTTGTTGAGTCATTTTCCAGCTGTGTTTGAAATTTTGTGCCCTTACTGAGGATATTCTTGGCAAAGATAATGGAATAGTTTGCCATTTTCTTCTACAGCTCATTTTGCAGATGAGGAACTGAAGCACACAAGGTTAAATGACTTGCTCATGGTTGCACAACTTGTAAGTATCTGAGGTCAAAAATAAACTCAGGCAGATTAGTCTTCTTGACTCCAGGCTCAGTATTCTATCCACTGGTTCAACTAGCTACTTATGAATTAATCAATAGCATTCATTAAATTCCTATCATCTTGAGATCACAGTGTTATATCTTGTATTTTTTAAGGACTGTAGATGGTAAATTCCTTAGTGTCAAGTAGATAACTATTTGATGGGGGAAATTAAATGGTTACAAAAGAAAATACATATAATCATATCTAGAGGGCTGGAACTCTGAAAAGGTATACTTGAATCAAGGACAGCATGGTGCTTATAGTTAAACACTTCCTCAGTGTGAGATAATGGTTCTTTATGTGGTGATGTAATGATTCTCCTAACAGGTGGTGTATGCTCAGTGTGCTGTAGTGATGTAACTGTACTGAGGTATTTAAGGGAGTCTCAGACACAGAAGACTCTCTCAGCCACAGCTCTCAGCCACTGCCACGGAGAAAACTTCAGGCTCCAGACTCCAGATTCTAAACTTTATCTTTGACCAGCCAGGAAGCTCTCCTGCTTCCTTCACTTCTCCACCTATAAAGATCAAGGACTCGGGCTGATCTCAAAGTCTTCCAGAGAGCTAGCCCAGACATACAATCATAGATGACAAAAGTATAAACAATTAAGAAATCATGGACAGAACTCATATGTATCCATAGATTGGTCTATACTGGTCCCCACAGAAAGCATGGTGCTTAATCTCCATTTTGAAAGTGTGCATCTTAAAGGTAATGTCAAAAAAACATATGTTTGATGCCTGAAGAGCCACAAACACAGTTAAAAGTTTTAAAAACCATATTCATTTATTCAACAATTATTATTCTCCTACTATGAGCCAGGGAATTAAAAAAAACCCAAGAAACAATATTTGCCCTCAAGAAGCTTACATTATAATGGAGGTCAATAATACATACACACAAATAAGAACAACAATCATACAAAAGAAGTTCAAAAGAATCTCTGAAATGTTGACATTAGTAGCAATTGGGTACTACCATGAGAAGTTAAAGTGATACCCATAAAAGAAATAGTGAAAACCCACTTAAAACATTTTAGGGAAAATATAAATTTATTTTTGGATATTATAAATTTAGAGTACTATTGATACCTCCAGGTAGAAAAATAACAAATTGTAATAATAGCTAATCTTTATATATCTTCTATGTTTAAGACACTATAGTAAGTATTATATAAATTATCTCATTTAATCCTAACAACAAAATCCTGGGAGATAGGTGCTATTATTATTCATGTTTTACACATGAAGAAACTGAATCAGAGATTGAGAATTGTCAGGGATTACATATCTAGTAAAAGTCCAAGACTGGATCTGATACCCTTTGGAAATTGGGTACCTAGAGCTTGGGACAGAGACCAGGGCTAAAGAGAGATTTGGATATGGAAACTGTGCTTGAAACATGGAAAGGAAGATGAAAAGGAAGGAGTAGTGGAGAAAAAAAGGAGTGAAGGTTCACACTGCTATTAAGTATCTGAGGCTGGTTTTAAACTCAGGTCTTTTTGCCCCCAGCCTCAACACTTCATTCTCTGTATCAGGACTTTTTAAACTTTTTCCACTTGTGACCCTTTTCACCCAAGAAATATTATGTTAACCCAAGTATACAGGTATATAAAACAGATATACAAATCAAATAGTTACTAAAAAATCTTAATATCATGACCCCCACATTCAATTACCAGACCCCACATGGGGTTTAAGAAATTGGGCTCTATGCCACCTAGCTGCTTAATAGAACACTGAATTTACTATCAGGATATTATTGGTGACCTTTTTGAAAAAGATTTTAGTAGGGAAAGAAGAGAAGCCAAAACGCAAATGAAGAATAAATAGTAAGGATAGGAAAGAAGCTGATATAGAAAATTTTCCCCAGGAAATATGGTTATGAAGAGGAGAGATTTAGGATGTTGCCTAGATAGGCTAGAAGTACACTGGAAAGAATTGTTTTTGGAGAATTAGGATAATCCAAATATGCTTATAGGAAGACAGAAGAAGCCTGTTTGTTCATATGTGGGATGCTACTGATTAAGACAGAAGGATTGGAGATATCTGAGGGAAGACTAATAAATACAAGGAGAAGGGTCCTAGAGTTGATGAAAATGATAGAAAGATTAGCTAGATGGAAGAAATAGGGATACTCTACCCTATGAGAGAAGATGAAAGGGGAAAAAACACAGGAAATGTATGTGGGAGGGAATGGGAAGGCATTTTCCTTCTTCATAAGCACCTAGCTTCATAATATTTAATACTGCCTCCACAGCTTTTTAGATGATAGAGGACTTACACATAGGTCAATGGCAAGACCTTGATTAAACTTGCCCAGTCAGGTACAATATTCAAAATAATATACTCCCAAAGTTAGTCAAGAGAGTAGGAAATGCAACCCAAGAAATTGGTCCACAAGATCTACTAGAAAATGAACAATGACTATCAGTAAATTGTGTTCACAGACTGACATGAGTACACTAACTTTTAATATTATGTTATTTATAACAGGATCAGCTGGATGGTACATTAGATAGAATACCAGGCCTGGAGTCAGGAAGACTCATTTTCTTGGGTTCAAATATACCAATTAGGCACTTACTATCCATGTGACCCTCGTAAAATATTTAACTCTTTTGTCTCAGCTTTCTCATCTTTAAAATGAGCTGAAGATGAAAATGGCAAATCACTCTAGTATCTTTGCCAAGAAAACCTGAATGATTGACAGGATACATATACGTACACTGAATATGTGTAATTATATGGATTCATTAAATATCCTTAAAAGTAAAAATTTTGATATCAAAGGCAATTTTTATTAGTGATCTCTAAGCTAGTAATATTTTATGACCCAATGATAGAACTAACAAACTGACATTCATAAAAATCAGCTTGTGGTATTACTGAATCAGGATGAGATGAAATCAGAAGAAATTTATGTCTTGGCAAAAGGTACTGAACCTCTATGGGCCTGAAGTTATACTATCTATATGAGAAGAAATTTTGAATATCTAATGTAGTAAACATTAGCTATTAAAGTCAAATTGTTGCAGGAACTAGCACTACCAGCCTTCATTCCCTATCTATAGTTAAATTGAAGTCTTTGTCATTTTCCTTAAAGAGATTTAATAATTTTCTCATGCTTACACAAGTGTCAGAGGCAAAATATGAACCCAGTTCTTTTTTACCCCATTAGATATGCTATCCACTGTGTCACACAGCATTATTTTTTTGTAAATAATAGAAATTATTCTGGAAATATGAAAAATTAACATCATCCACAGGGCTTCTTTGACCTAACTCCCAAGTTATGTGGCCAATCTGTACTGAGTCCACACATAATGAAATGATAACATGAGCAATTTGCCTTTAGAAAAATGGTACCCATGTAGCATAAAATTAAGGGAGAGATTTGTTTTTAATAATTCTGAAATATAAGACTATCATAGAAAAAATGTTTTGAGCATTAATATATGTGATTGATGAGTATAAACTCATGATTTAGAGCATAGTTATTCTGTTTCTGGAGAAATAATTTTTCAACTGTCAAACAATTTCTAGGATATGTTTTATTAGTTCAGTTTACTTTCAGAAAATGCTTTAAACAATAGACTATGGTAAATGGACTAATACATCATAATAGAGAAACACTGACAATGTCAGCATAAGAAACTGCCATTTGCTCTTTTCTTATTAGTGCCTGTTCCCCAAGAAAGAAAACAAATCCAAAGCTAAAATAAATTGGACTAAATGTTGTGTATGAAGGGAATACATAGTGTGTGTGTCCTGATGGCTTCAGAAAAGGAAGTTCAGATATCATCAATGATCATCCTAAGCAAAACATTTTAAAAGTTTTTTTAAGATAACAAATAGCCTTTTTAGGCATACTTCTATAGAATATTATTAATATATTTATGTAGGGAATTTCTTATATCCCATCACTTCTAAAATTAATTTGGTCACTTATTTATTGAAGTTCCTAAAATTCACTAGCTCTCAGTTGGTAAACATCTTTGCATTGATTTTATTTTAACTGCATCTAGTGATTTTCTGAACTTCAATACTAATTTAATATGCATCTCAATTCAATTCAATAAAATTTCCATTTTCTTCTTATATGGAAAATTCAGGTATATACATATAACTATATGAAATGCATGAAAATAGCAGCTAACCTTGGGCAGAATTGATGGGGGGTGATTAGGGGAGGACTAGCAGAGATGAATGAATAGACTTGTAATTTCTTTATATAGAAGAGTCCCAGGGTAGAATCTTAAAACAAACAAAAAAAAAATGCAGATCCATATTTCCCTGGTAACTTAGAATCTTAGAGAACCACCCAGAGCAATAAAAGATTAGATGAGTTAGCTATGGATAAATAGTCAGCATTAACCTAGGTTCAAATTAACCCAGATTTTTCTATCCCTACGACTCTATTTAAACCATGCTACACCATTCGTATAGTCACCAAGCACAAAAAAGGCATAAACATGTTTTTCAGGATAAATGATTATGGACTCAAATACTGTAAATAAAACCGGAAAAGACCCTAGAGATTAGGGAACAATCAGGTCCAACTCTCATCTGAAGATGAGATCTAAGGTCATACAGTTATTTAGCAGCACAGCTGAAACGAGACTCAGAATTTTAGTACTGAAGCATGTCCTTCTCTAGGATAGCTATGTGTCACAGTAGATAGAGCACTAGGTCTGGAGTCAGTAAGAACTGAGTTCAAATCTGGCTTCAGACACTTAATAGCTGTTTGGCCCTGAGACAATTCACTTAATCTTATTTGTCTCAGTTTCTTTCTCTGTAAAATGAATTAGAGCCAGAAATGGCAAACCACTTTGATATCTTTGCCAAAAAAAAAAAAAAACAAACCCCAACTAGGGTCACAAAGAGTTGGATGTGACTAAACAACAAATAGCATTTCCATTTTAAAGATAAGAAAACTGAATCCCAGAGAATTAAAATTAGTTGCAAGATGATGTCACCATGCTAATTAATGGTACTGCAACCTACTTGAACAATCAGAACCACTTAAGCTTATTCAACAACTGGATTTTTCCCTTGTAAGAGGAGCCCAATATGCAGACTGCAGAGACATGGACATTGATTCATGGACATGAAAAATACTTAGAATCCTGGGGGATTTAGAGGCATCAATGGAACATAAAAAATGGGGCTGTTTCTTCTCCATAGACTGCTGACAATGGTCTCATTTTGGGACCTGAAAATTATTATGTTATATAATATTATAAGCATATAATATTATATATTATAGAATACTGGTATACAAAATTCTTTCCACTAAATAGTAAATTGTTCACATAATTTAAGCTTAAAATGAAGCAAACAATGGAATTTTCTTAATATAGAAATATTGACTAACTTACTCTGGAACCCTAATGTAATGTTTTGGTTAAAACACACACACACACACACACACACACACACACACACATCCATCTAACTGGATTGTATGAGGTGGTGATATTTTTACTTTGTCAAATTGTGGATAAGGAAAGCCAGATGTATTTTTAAAAATCAAAATAACATTATTTCCTTATGACAAGATAGAGAAGTATATTTGATCAAAAGATGAAACCACATCATAAGTATTATAGCATATGGGAAAATGTGAAAAAATATTGAATTTGTATCCAAGAGATGTAGGTTCAAAGTTTAGGGGTCCCATGAGTATGGTCAAGTCTTTCACTTTCCTACTATCAATTTCTCCATTTGTTAAATAGAAATAATAGTAGTTGTACAATCTTCAATATTTAGTCTTATAGTAATGGAAAGTGATATGAATGGTTCTATGGAAAGAAAAGTGGATTTAATATAAGAAAAGTCCAATTCAAATACTAGCTATTCAGCAAGGAATTCAATTTTTCTGAGTTTCAGTTTCCTCTTTTGTAAAAAGAGGAGAGCAGACCAGAGATATTCTCAAATGTCTTTTCTAGATCTGAACCTGGGATTTCAAGATCCATTACAGAAATATGGAATTATTAATGTACATACTTAAAGAGCCAATTAGAATTCAAAAATCTATGAATTACAGTAGGGAATCATTTTTCTTGGAATAAAATTAGACCATAAATGTACTGTATTAATTCAGTTAGAGCATGGAGAAGCAGTAACTACTCTTTTCTTCGATTGTTGCTGTCTCTTAAAACTGTCAGTGTCCTATAACCATTTGCAGCAGCCTTCAAATCTAATTGAATAGAACTTCAATATAAATAGTTTATGAAATGGATTACCCCAAAAACATAACTACATACTGTAAAGACTGTTATATTGTTAATCTACAAAGTAAGGCTCTCCATAGCCCCCAACACAAATAATTTAATACTACTGTATTCTTACCATCATTCTTTCTCCACCTTCTCCCAGTTACTGTGTTTAAAAGTTATTAGTCTGATTTGCTTTGGCATATGCAAAGTAAGTCAGCGAAAACCTTTTCCATTATGTTCTGCAACTGAAATCAAGCATTGAACATTTAACTAGCACCTACTATGTGCATGGGATTGGTGCTAGGAATACAAAGACAAAAATTAATCATGTTCTCTCAAGAAACAAATTTTATCAAGAGGAAGAAGTTTGAGCATCATGCATTTTGAGCTTGAATTATTTCAGAAGTTCTTATCCAGAACATATAAATTCAATCACTTAATAAACTGAAGAATTTATTATAGATATAACAAACTCAAAAAAAAATCCTAAATGTGTGTGCATGTGAGAATATGTGGGTGTGATTATGTATAAATCATGAAAAATCATCCCTAGGTAAAGATCATTTTTCATATTCTGTATCTGTGTCTGTCTATGACTGATGAGGCCAGCTTGGGACTGAGAGATCTTGCCATCATGGAAATTCATTTTTACACCTAGAAGATAAATTCTGATTCAATTTCCTATTTTTTTGGTTACCTATACTTTATTTTAGCAATATATGCATTCAAATAATTTATTGTGGATATCTTATTTTACTATATGCCTCCTGAGCAAATGGTGGTAAAACAATATCTCATGTCATCATTTTAAAAGCATTTTTAAAATTGCTCTATAAAATGTCCCTAATTTGGGAGGAGAAAAAAGAGGCAAAAGAATTAGAAGTTTGCTGCTTTCCAGTCATTTTTCTATACTTAGTTCTTAGTTCTCTATACTTAGTATAGTTTCTATACTTAGAAAAATATTCATTTGAGGAGTAGGGAAAGAGCTTCAGAATGGACATCTTGACTACATGGTATGTCTATAATTTAGTCATTTGATACTGCTTCAATATTTTATGATATGCAGTCGAATTTGTGTGTATACGTGTGCCTGCATGTGTTTCTTTCACCAACTACAATCATTCTATGACTTAAAATGCAATCCCTTCTATACCATAACGAGGTGCAAGGGAAGATCTAAATAAGGACATTTTTTATAATAATTTCTCTATAAAAACGTTTGCTTTGTCAGAGCACAGAGGTGAATGTCTTCTCAAATGTTATGTCAGGGGCAGCTAAGTAGCGCAGTGGATAGAGCAACAGCCCTGAAGTCAGGAGGAGCTGAATTCAAATGTGACCTCAGACACTTAACACTTCCCAGCTGTGTGATCCTGGGCAAGTCACTTAACCCCACTTGCCTCAGGGAAAAAAAATGTTAATCTAATAGCATTCAGTATCTGGTAGGTTTTATTCAGCTGGAAGAGCTTCAGATAGATGTCCTCTGATAGAGTCTCTCTTTTTGATAAAGGACAATTAGAACTCAGTATAATCACTCAAAGAAGTTCCACAAGGTTTTATGTGCACATATATGGATATGTATGCCCATATTTGTGTGTATATGTTCATTGTAATATCTGTGTACTATACATATATGTGTGTATATACATATGTATATTTTAGTTCTAGGAACCCAAGAAACAAAAATACAAAACAGTATTCTAGGCCCATCCTGTTTCCTTCTTCATCCACCATGGTGACGGCTCAATAGTGAAAAATAAGATAGAGGGGACCAAAAAATCATCAAGAGTTTAGATTATCTGCCAATGTGGATTCAACTGTTGGCACATTTAGTGGTTGATATCCAGAAGCACTGATCCAGGGCCACATTGATGATCCCATTAAAAAGAATGCTAGAAATATAATAGCCTTATCAATAAAAGTCTCTGATGCAATAAAAGTCGAAAGAGAAGAGGAAAAGAATGTTTATTAAGCTCCTACTCAGTGCCAAGGCCTGTGCTAACTGCTTTACAAATATTCCATTTAGTCCTCAGAAAAACCCTGAGAGGTAACCCCTAGGCATTATCTATCCCCAGTAAGACAGAAGTTGGATGACTTTCTGTATGTCACACAACTAGGAAATATCTGAGACTAGATTTGAATTCATATTCCTGACTCCAAGCCTATAGTTATTGCATCAAAAGACATAAAGAAGTTGCAACTAAAAGATGTGGCAGCTTGTATGAGATATAACTCAAAAAGCCAGGAAAGATGGTTTCAGTTGAGTTTCCAAAAAGAATAGATTTTAGGTTATGCAGTGGATAGAACACCAATCCTGGAGTCAGGAAATCTAAGTTTAAATCTTGTCTCAGACATTAGATGTATGACCCTATGCAAATCATTCAAGCCTGATTGCTGCTAAAAAACAAACAAACAAACAAACCAAAAAAAAAAAAAAAGAAACCCAAAACCCAAAAAATTTTAAAAAGGATATTGCCATGGGTTATTAATTGTCTTATCTTGCAATGCTCACAATTACCACGTAGAAGCAAGAGGTACAGTAAATGGGATGTATTTACTTGGGATGTAAAGTGGGGAAAAAACAAACAAACAAACAAACATCTATTCTCAAGGAGTTCACAGCATAATGAAAGAGAAAACATACCTATCCTGGAGATGTAAGGATATTAGAAAACCATTAAAGATAGTAAGAACAAGGATAATGAGTGCTACCATCTCACACAAAAGCAAAATGAAATACAGGATAAAGGGAAATCATTATGCACTATGCAAAATAAAATTTCAGGAATCACCTAATTCCAAAAAATTTAAATGATCATCAAAAATAATGGTTACTGAGAAGCCAAAAACTAACTCTGTTCTTTATTTTTTAAGGGAAAAAACTGAGAATATTCAAAGAACATATTGGTTATCATAGTAAAAAAACTATCAAGTGGGAGCTGCCTGACTTTTGACATCATTTACATTTTTATGGTCACACAATGGAATGAAAGATATTAAAAAAAAACATAAAATTCTGATGTGTTTGCCATCTCTTGATTTTTCTAAAATAATCTGACTTGGAAGAACAAAATGCATAGTTGAAGGCACCCTCCTTACAAGGAGTCCTTCATGATATGTTTAAATCATAATTTACACAGTGATAGATAATGAAGGAAGATATAAAACAAAAAGATATATGTTCACTTCAGGTGCTTGTCAATACTACATACATATATGCATCTATATAAGTGTATATATTATACAAGTATCTTGTACAAATTATAGGATAACCTATCAATTGCACATTACTCTAAGCACAATATTTGCTGATATCATTATAATCTATTGCATCAAGTCACAAAACACCACCAAACAGTGAAATCAACAAAAGTACCGTGGAGATTGATCTAATACTAGAAAAATAGATTGCATGAAAAATACAGAATACATAGACAAAAACTTTGAGTAGGAGCTCCTTCAAGTACCTTTGATGGATGTTGTAAATGTATAATGAACTGAGTCCTGAATAGCATAGTAAGAAATTAGGCTAGATAATGCCTGAAAAAATATTCAGTACTTTCAATGATTCCAAATTATTTGATGAAGCAAAAGTTCATTTGTTTAATACGAATGTTTTCCTCTCCTAATAATGATTTTGAATCATTAATTACCAAAATCTTGAAAGAACCAAAATTGTAAGTTATTCAAAGGTCCAGGGAAAGATTCATTGAAAGCGGTTTATCAATAGCTTCCATGTGAACCATGGTATAAAAAGGTACAATTGAAAGCATATATGAGGGGGATAAATTGATGGATTATTTAGTAAGAATAATAAGAAGAGAAAGATAGCATGTAGTACTATATTTGTACTCCAAGATATTAAAATAATGAAGGATCTCTGCTGTGGCTGGGAGTATTCCCTATAGAGAATTTGTGTAATGTATTCTACTGCATAATAATTGCCCAGGATAAGAAGGTAGAGGAGGTTTTCAATTAACATTGGTAAAATTATGCACTGTTAAAAACCAAGGAAATTTTGACATTTTAAAGGAAGGTAATAATTATTGTCAGTCAAAAGACAACATTGATAATAAAACTTCTATGCTCCCTCTTGTTTTTTTTTTAAAAAGTTTATAACACCTTAACATATTTCTTGTATTTTGATAGTTCCTCTCTTTTTTCCAAATAGCAATGTAGAAATTATACCTTTATGATAAATTATGACTTTAATTTTAAATCTAATATGAAAGCAAAAATTAAAACCATATCACACATGTGCATTTAAGGAAATATTAAATTTCTATATCAATGTCAGTCTTTCATGAAGGAATTATAGGTTCAGAAAATATTATACAATATTCTTTGAGGTCCTATCATGGATCCGAATTGTTAGATTTATTGTTTATGCCTTAGGAACTTTTTGATAAAGTGTTTTTGTCTTTCAGTTATTGTGTTAATCCTTTTTCTGTACATGGAATATTCAGGAATAGTGTAGTAAACAGTCCCACAAGTTTCTAAGTTAGAAAGTCTAAACTAGTATTGTAGAAAATATTAAAAAAAAAAAAAAAAAAAAAGGATACTAAGTCAGGTTTGAGAAATTCCCAGTCTGAAGCCTGTAAGATTCTACGTATTACAAATAAGATTAATACTCTATAGGTAAATTCCCAGAAGTAATATGATTAGAAAACACATTTTCATTCATTCACAAAACAGTGAATAACTTCTCCAAGTAAAGAATTTTGGCAGGCCCATGTGAAAGGTAGAACAATGAGTGAAATATGGCCTTCAGGGAACTTATAGTCTAAACGGAGAGAGATGACATTAGTAGAAGTAACTAGAAGTATTATGGGAATTCTGAGAAACAAATGATTATTTCTGGCTATAATATGGGGATGGTAGTCGGAGAAAATTGCATAAAGAAAAAGATAATTGAACTATACCTGGAGGAATAGATAGGATTAAAGTAATTAGACATAGTAGAAAAGGATTGCCCAAATATCATTGCTAAGATTAATTTCCCTGTACCTTAAATTGACCTGTAATTTCATTAATGTGGATACTCCTGACAATGGTGCAGATCAGAGACCACATATGCATATCCTCATACATATCCTTCCATAAATTCTCCACATATGGTTCACTAGATGTACTGGGAGGCTTCCAGTAGGGCTTACAGCATTTTGTCAGTAATTTTCACTCTAAGGGACCTCTCATTTTTTTTTTCTAGTCATAAATAGTTCTTCAATAGGTTTTGTCATTGATAACATGTTATCGTATAATTGCACTTAGCATATAATATTCCCTTGCCTCCTTGGATGATTTAACTTTTAGACCTTTAATGAATGTGGTATTTCATGACTCACTTATATGATATTGGAAAAAGAATGCTGACAATAATATAGGGTTTAGTTTAAGGAAAAGTTAGGGATTGTTGAATATAGTGAGCAGTTTCCAAAATGCAACAGGTATCCTATTTCTCCTGTTCAATTCTTGGGTTAAATTCTTTGGTCATCTGCACTACCTAAGATGTCTTTGAACTGTTCAACCCACTGTGTACTATAGTCTAGATGATAAATATTCCTTATACATATGCTTTTCATCTGTGAACTGTTAGGTCAAATTCAAGTGTTTGTGAATCTCATTTAAAGAGGCTATATCATGTTCTGGAACCATTGAAATCACTACAAACTCACATCTACAAAATAGGACCATCTAGTGGTTCTCTCCATTTACAAGAAATCCCCTTCAATTTAGATTTTAGTCTAAAACAAATCCATCGTGAGAATAGCAAATATATTTAAGCAGCAAAAATTTCCTTATTTTATATCTAGCAATAGAATCCAATTATTGAATAAATATATCTCTATTTCACATTGAGAACATCATATGATTTTAACATTTGTATGGGACATTGTATGCTAAAGAGCAAATTATAAAGCTGCATTTTGCTCTGCTGAATCAAATTCTTTTTTAAAAAATATTCAAACTTTTTGGATTTCCTATTTTCTAAATTTTCCAGTCTGCTATATTGCTCTTAAGATGAGTCTGCTGTAGAAAGTCACTTGTGAAAGTTTGTCTATTCTTTTGTCAAAATTTTTATAGGAGTTCTGAATATGTTTTTAAATTATGTCATGAAGATTTTGTCAAGATGAGAAAGTAGGCATATCAATCTAGAAATACTAATGTTCTCTGATTGTCTTTTCTCAGTAGCAATGACTGGTTTTGTCCAGTTGTTTAGAATAGAATCATCCATCAACTCTCTCAGAAAAATGCTTTTGCTTCTGGAATTTACATTCACTGTTCATATTTGATCTAGTCCAGATGCTCTTTTTATTTTTAAATACCATTTGCTCTTCACAACAGGGACTATGATAGTAGAGTCTAAGTGCAGATGGCTTTTTTGTCACTGATGAAGAAAATAGTTATGGAAATGTTGACAAATATTTTCCCTTTTTCATATGTTTTCCTCCATCTAATATTATCTTTAAATTCTCTATGAAAATTCTGACTTAAGTCTCTTAGCAAATTTTTTGCAAAGTTGTTTTCCTTCTACAAATTTTTGCTGTTTTATGAATCAATGTTGTTTATAATCTTCCACATGCCCCCTCCATAAGATTTTACAAATGGAATTTTATTCTAAATTAGAGCGCTCTTGGCTGACATCTTTTTTTGAAAGGAGATCTAGTGTTTGTTGAAGTTATTTTTAAGCCTTGTTGGCCTTTTCATTGTAACAGCAGCTTTACATCAGTTGACATGCTATAGGCAATAGTGATTGTACTACTTTGTTGTTTTGTCATTTCTTACTTATCATAAAAATCTTGTTCAAATAAATATGGCTGGAGTAATTTTAATTTCAGGCCATATCTTATAGTATTTATCTTTTCTTTCAATTTGATCAATTTTTTTTACCTTTAACCAATCAAGTATTTTGAGTGCACAAAGCTGATCTAGAAAGAATTGCCACATAATAGCCTATTTTGTCTACTCAGATATAGTCATTCATTCTTTGGAATATTCTTTGGTGCTTATCTATTTCTGTGGCACTATTTTTAGACAATGTATAGATGTGTGTCTAAGTAGTCAAAACATATCTAACATATCTAAGACTTTTGTTTGTTGATTTTAAGCCATATTTCCCCAGTATATGTTGAGGGGGACTTATTAAATTCTTTGTAGAATTTCTCTGCCTCTTCATTTTCCATAACTAATGTTGGTACATATACTTCAATTATTTTACATGTTGATTGTCTTACAATGATTAGGGGTATGGCAATTTATTATAAGACCTCATAAATTGCAGTTCCCATGGTCCATTTCATACTGTCTGCACCATGGTTTCTATAACTTTTCTAGATGATAGATTTACTTTTTAGAATTTCAAACAATAAACATTATCTTTGAATGCAACTTAATTGGCTTTGCTTGTTAGAACATACATATATAGATATACATGTTTATATATAGTCATTAATAATTAATACCTTTCTTCCCTGATTAGATTAATAGTATGTTGAAAGTTTATTCTTTCTTTCTAGGTGCAAGAGGAAATATCATAAGCACTCCATAAAGTCTTTGACTCTTACCTGGAAGCCCATTATCACACAGCTATTTTCCTAGTACTGGCCAAGCAGTTCAAAAGAAGAACTTCTTAAGAAGATTTAAGCCTGTATCCTATAGATTTCTTAAGAATAAGATTATCTTCATTGTGAAAAAGCTCAAATTCTATACATAGGACCAATACTCTATAGATTCAGCACTATATTAGGTAACCCTTCCCACACATACCCTATTTGAACAATGATTACTTCAAAAGTAACTGTCCAAATGAACTAAATGACTTCATAGCAGCAGAATGTCAGAGATTAACTCTTTCACACACTCCTAATTATGTAACCTTGAGTAAATAGGAAAACATTTTACCTTCATTTTCTTTAATCCTTTCAACCAATTATTCTGCCCAAATATCCCAAAACATTGATTTGGAAGCAGAAAAAATAGAAGGCGCTTGCTCTCTACCAATCCTCATTCTGAAATCCCTAAAAAGAAGAGAGCATTTATAATACAAATCAAAGAGAGAACTATTCATCTAAAATAAGATGAAAAACTTATTGGAAATGCCTCACCCTTTCTAATCTGAATTTATGTTTTTATATCCCATAATATTGGGACAGACTGAAACATAAATGCTTTAATAAATTTCCTTTGTATGTAAAAGATTTGTATGTAGGTTTTCTTTTTGTTTACTTTCTCCAGTACAATTTGTTGGATTACCACATAATCAGTTATTATGCTGCCAAATATAGGAACTAACATAGAGAGTGAATAGTACCACTTCAAGGTGAGATAACCAAATGTTCCATGAAGTGATGCTTCTTATTGCCTTTGAGCCACTCAGTGGAACTTAGTCCTTTATTTGCCTCTTCAAGAGGAAATTATCAGCCATCCTTCCATTTAGCAATAACTTTCTTGTACCTTATTGTTTCAGTTAAAGGGAGGAAAATGACAAAATTGATAATGCAGTTATTTTAGTAGCCTGATAATTCAATGCTTTTTGGGACAAAGATTTCACATTTAAAAAAACCAAACAGTAATTAAATTTATAGATCACCTGAAAATCATGTGATTCTTTGTTCCTTCTGAGACTATTTTTTCTACTACTCTAGCATCATTTCTGCAGTTGTGGATCAAGCCTGTATGGTGTTTTGGTGTTGCAGTGAATTTGACTGTTTGACATGTCCAAAGAATTAATCACAAAGTAGGAAGTTTTTTGGTCCTAAGCTTCTATCAACTAACTGCTTTTGTATGTCTTCAAAGACCAATACATACCTCAAGTGAGCCTCCCTCAAAATGCATGGAAATAAGTACTACAGATATGACTAACCCTGTTTTACAGATTCAGAAAATGAGAAACAATGAAGTTAATTGAGTGCCCACATGCCACTATAAGTAATATCAGAGGTGGATCTGAATCCATGTCTTTCTGACTTCAAATAACTCTATTTGGATAGTTCTATTAACTATTTGCTTTTAGGAAAGCAGATAAAGTCTGTGGTTGAACCTATGCTTAATACCTTTCCAAAACTTTCCAAAAGTAGAAGCTGCCTAAATTTATGGCATTGCCCTTGAAAAAGTAAGGATGAGCACTACACCGTGGAAATAGGACTTTCATGAAGGCTAGCTTCTATCATTCTTAGGAAATGATGATAAACACAATTAAAATTTTGGGTATGTGATCAGCAAAATAAGACCATTACAAAAAAGCCACAGATCAAAAAAATAAAATATTTCAAGAAATGGCAAAAGGAAATATAAGACTAAAATCTAAAAGTAGTAGCAACCAATGTCTCTAAAAGTCTACTGAATTGTTGGAATAAAATGTCTTCTCCAAATAAATGAATTTCTGTTCAGTGTCATCTAAAGAAAATGGAAAATACTTTATAGGTACAGGAGTTACATTTTCCCCATAAAACTACCCATAAGTCTCAAAACAGTGAGTTTATAGTCTAGTGGTTAATATTGCTGCAGTCAGGCATTCTGGTGGGAACCAGTGAGTAAATGCTATAATCAAAGCTAGTGAGTACATCCCACTCACAAAAGGGAATGCACAAAAGGGAAATGGTAACATTTCAATCAAAATGAAGTCTTCTACATTTCCCTAAGGTGGGTCAAACTCCATGACTATAGAATTACTTTTATATCTAGAAGAATTAATTCTTAAAGATTAGTTTTCCCTTATTCATTCACAAAAACTGGATGTCCAGACCTCTCCCCAATGGATAGTTTAAAATAAAACCTTAAAGTCTTGTTACCTTAAAATCAATATTCATAATCAGATATTAGGGTTCATTAATATTGCAGAAATCCCAATTGTTCAACAGACTTCCCAGTGTTAAACAGTACTATATAATTCATGGCTCTTTGCCTTGTGTTTTAGACCTAATTATACTCATGGTCGCACTAACATTACTGCCAGAGATTGGTTGATTTGGAGAAGCAAAGTAAATTAGAAGCAAGGCTAAAGCCAACTTAAACTTCAATAAGGAGACAACTTGATCATGGCCACATTTACATAACAACAAGCTACTTTGCCGTAATATCATTAATGAATAATCTGTGAATTCAATCTCCGAATTTATAATGTCAGGGAAACCAACTGTAATGTTAGTCATGTTGATCTTATTACTTCAAACATTAGGAGCACGGACCTAGAGGCCCTAATAACACCATTTCATTTAATGTCATATTTTAATGTTAATTGTGTAACAATTTGTGGTCTTTAAAGACTAATACATATCTCAGGTGAGCCTCCCCCAAGATGCATGAAATAAGTACTACAAATATGATTAGCCTTGTTTTACAGATTCAGAAAATGAGAAACAGTGAAGTTAATTGAATGCCCACGTGCCACCATAAGTAGTGTCAGAGGTGCATCTGAATCCATGTCTTTCTGACTCCAAATTTAATACTCTATCTATGTCATGGTGCTTCATGTTTTCCTAGGACTAATTAGTTGTATTAGTCAGAATGTACTTCTATTTTATGTTTTACATAAATTTTAGTATCTTTTTGATCCTTTTGATATAATCAACTATAATGTCTTTGCTACATTTTAACTTTATTCTTGATACTTTATAGACCCTTATGTGCTTAAGAAGATAGCTTATAAAGATGACAGGAAATTTTAAATGTTACATTCAAGAAGAAAGATTATAACTCCTTTCCCCATCAAATACACACTTAGCTTTATGCCATATGATCATTGTATTGTCACACAGCAAGAGAGAACTTGCATAATTTTCTTTAACCCTTTCTTCTTCATAACCAAAAACATATAATGCTACTAAATATGAAAGCAATTACATTACTTTCCCACTGGAACTTAAGCCAAGTGCAGTTTATTATAAACACAATATAAATGCTTATTAACTGATTTATGAAAAGATTTGCTGGAAAATGCAAATCCAGTATCAGCAAATTTTCAAGGATAATCTAATTTTATGAAGAAGACTAAGGAGGACAGAAAGAAAGAAAGAAATATGATAGTTACTTCAAGGTAGAAATTTCAGATAATTCAGTTCCCTCTTATTTAATTAAAACAAAGCATACTTTAATGACTTTGTATGGACAGTCCCTAGAATCTATTATAAAGAAAAAAATAACATTCAAATACAGTTGTAGATTAAAGAAACAAATTAAATTTAATGAAGCTGAAGTTCAAGTAAAAGAGCTAACCCAGAAAGCAGTAAACTTGTGTTCAAGACATATGGCTAACATCATATAATATTGGGAAAGTAATTTCCTTTCTCTAGGATTCAATATACCCTGTTCAACAAGATATAGTTGAACTCCACTTAGTTGTATAAAATAAGCTGTGTCTTCTAGATTAATTATGAATTATATCATATGAATATTCTTTTAAAGCTTTTCTTGGCAAAAAAGGCACCATGAACAATTGCCTAGAAAATGCTTTGCTGCAGTTTTATGAAATCAGCATTTCAAAAACCACCTTAAGATTAAAGAATGACCTAAAAGATTTCTGACTACTAAAAAATCATATACATATGCATACACATACAAGCCCACAAGATTAAATGAGATATTTGTAAAATGCTTAGCACTATACCTGAAATAGTAATACAAACTTGTTCATTTCCTTCCCCTCATATGTAAAAGGAGGAGTTTGCTTTATTTTGTTGAATCATTTCATTCATTTCTGGCTCTTTGTCATTCCAGGTAGTATTTTCTTGGCAAAGATACTGGAGCAGTTTGCCATTTCCTTCTCCAGTTCATTTTTCAAATGAAGAAACTCAGATAAACAGGATAAAGTGATTTTCCCAGGGTCACACAGCTAGGAAACATCTTAGGTTCAATTCGAACTCAGGTTTTCCTGACTCCTCACCTGCACTCTATACATTCGGCCACCAACCTGCCCAACATATTATCTTTATATGTTTCCTTTTAGCTCTACCTATGAATATATAAAAAATATTTTCATTGGATTATATTAATGAGGTTTATTTAATTTTAGACTTTCCCTTATGCTTAATTTCATTGGTAATTAATCAGATAACATCTTTGTAAATACTTTCAAAGCATATTAGAACACAATATGGTTCTAGAACATATAGAATACATATCTATATGTGTTCTATACATATAGAACACAAAACAATCAAATAGAAAAATTAAGATATCAAAGAAGCAAACAGGCAGCTAGATAACTCTAGTAGACTGTCTCAGGTTCCCTGGAGTCAGGAAGATTGATCTTCAAAAGTTCAAATCTAGCCTCAGTTTCTCATGTATAAAAGGAGCTGCACAAACAAATGGCAAACCACTTATGTAACTTCCCCTGCAAAAAACAAAATGGGGTCACAAAGAGTCAAACACAATTGAAAAATAATTAACAACAAAAAAGCAAACACTCAAATGTGCCTATAATTTCTGCAACCCATAATACCTGTTTACCTTATAGTTATTGTCTATGTCTTTCCATGAGTAAAACACAGGAAATACACCCATAAAATAAGAAACTGAATAGAAAATAAACAATTATACTTTATATTCTTTCCACAAACACCAGAAAGTATTTGGGGAAAATTCTTAATGAAATAAATAGCTAGGAAATCTCCAATACAGCTCATCTCAAATGAAAAATGATGTCAATAGAAGAGAAAAAATGCTTGATGATAAAATAATAAAAAAATAATATTGTACTTATTAATAAAATAATAATAATAAATCAAAAGGACTTTTGTCTGGGTGGAAAAAAATAATATATATTCCACAAAGAGGGAAAATATATAAAACACAAAAGAGGATGAAGGTTAGATTTTAAGAAGATAGAAATCATAACAATATTTTTGCTTGTTTAATATTTTATTTTTTCCAATTACATGGAAAAATAATTTAAGATTTATTTTTTAAATATTTCATTTCCAAGTTCTTCCTTTCCCTCTCTTCTCTCTACTTGAGAAAGCAAGCAATTGATATGGGTTATATATGTGCAGTCATGCAAAACATATTTCCCTATTTGTCATATTGTGGAAAAAAATACCCCCACAAAAACAAAACAAAACAAAAAATGAGAGAAAAGTTAACCTTCAATCTGCATTAAAACTCCATCAGTTCATTCAGGTCAAATCCAATAGACCTGTGATAGAGCCATCTGCATTCAAAAAGATGACTATAGGGACTGAATGTGATCATAATAAAGCATTTTAAATTTTTTTGTTGTTGTTTCCTTTTTTTCTCTCATTTTTTCCTTTTTGATTTTTTTTGTGCATCATGATAAGTGTAGAAATATGTTTAAAAGAAATGTACATATTTAACTCATACTAGTTTGCTTGCTGTATAGGGTAGGGGAGTGGGGAGAAGGGAGGCAGAAAAATTTGGAACACGAAGTTTTGCAAGGGTTAATGCTGAAAATTATCTTTAAATGTATTTTGAAAATAAAAAAGCTATTATTTTAAAAAGATTCCATCAGTTCTTCTCTGGAAATGGATAGTATTTTACTTATACACAGTAAGTCTTTTGGAATTGTCCTGGATAATTGTATTGGTACGAATAGCTAAATCATTCACAGTAGATCATCATATAATACTGCTTTTTCTGTGCATCATCTTCTAGTTTTACTCATTTCACAGTATCCATGTAAGTCTTTCAGGTTTTTCTGAGAACATCCTGCTCATCATTTTTAATGTACAATACTATTCCATCACAATTATATACCAGAACTTGTTCAGCCATTTCCCCCAGTTGATGAGTGTCCCCTCAATTTCTAATTCTTTGCCACCAGTAAAAAGTGTTTGTACATATATTTATGTATAATACCACTGTCACCACCATTGCTGTCCTTGTCACTGCCATCATCATTGTCATCTTCTCCTCCTTTTTATCTCTTTCGGTACTGACTTAGTAATGGTATTGCTGAATTTAAGAATATGCATGATTTTATAGCCCTCTGGACAGAGTCCCAAATTGTGTTCCACAATGTCTGAATTAGTTCACAACTCCACTAACTTCCTTATTTTCCTACTATCAAACCTCTATCATATCTCACTTATGTGTGGTAATTTACTCTATCCTGTATTTCCCTTTTTCCTTTTCCTAGTGCTTTCTCAATCCTTAATTTAAAAAATCAAATAGGAAAGGTAAAGGAAAAATTAGGAAATTAAATGATAGTGATGAAAGGAAATCATGAAAAATTTGTCAATAGTTTAGTTCCATCATATTCAACTCATATCTATATCCATACTTTCTATCTCTGTATAATCCTTTTAACTGCCCTAAACATGATAAAGTTTTTTAGGAGTTACAAGTGTCATTTTCCCATGTAGGAATATAAACAGCATAATATTATTACATCTTATTATTTCTTTCTTGTTTATCTTTTTATGCTTCTCTTGAATTTTGTAAGGCATGCTGGAAAGCATTTAACTTATTAAATGGCCCTACTTGGTCAGTGAGAGAGACTTGCAAAGACATTACATCTAATTTGCTATTTCAACAAGCCAAATGCTCTCAAGCATGTGAGAGAAGTGGAGCATACTTTCATCCTTAAAAACCACATCCCTAGGATAACCTCTAACTAGAACCAAGGTCTTCCACAACCATCTCACCACTCCTACCTCAAAGTCTATGCTAAGTCATTCTAAAAATTCAGGGATAGTGAATGAATTTTCCAACTAGAACTTACCAATATTTTTCATAAATAATATGATTTCCCAAACTAAAAAAAAAATAGGCAAATTTTGTCCAAACCAGAACTTAACAAAATGACAATAGAACTCTATTCTGGACTTGAACTTACAATCAAATACCTTTTTGCCTATTGTGACATAATAACTTTAAAGTTAATTAAGACTTCCAGATCTTTTCACTTAAACTACTGCCTAGATATACCTCTCCAATATAATAATCTTATAATTATAATTGTGTTTATGTGTGTGTGTGTGTGTTTTAACAACAGTGTAGGACTTTTATATTTGTCCCTTTGATATTTCACATTATGAGATCTGGCTCATTATTTCGGCTTACTGAGATCATATTAGATCCTAACTTTGAAACTCAACTAAATATCTATTCTTCCTGGATTTCTCAAATTAAAAAAAAAGACAAATATCTTCACAAGTAAATGACAAAATGTTGAAGATGTTCAATATCAGTGGGAATGAGTGTGAATCATAACATAAAATTCTCACTCTTTTTATTATTGTTTGTTTGCATATCATTTTCTTATTCATTTTCTTTCCTTTTTGATCTGATCTTTCTTGTGCAGCAAGATAATTATACAAATATGTTTACATATATTGGATTTAACATATATTTTAATATTAATAACATATATTGGATTATTTGCCATTTAAGGGAGAAGGTGGGAAGAAGGAGGGGGAAATTTGGAACACAAGACTATGAAAGGATCAATATTGAAAAATTATCCATGCATATGTTTTGAAAATAAAAAGATTTAATAATAAAAAAAATAAAATGTTAAACAGAACATAATAAAAAACTGAGTTCAGAGACATTTCACTGACAACAAACCAACTTTGGTCTATTAATTAACATTACGTGAATCCTGTCTAAATTAGTTCTGAAATACCTTAATTATTATAGTACCTGGTTAGTATAGTACCATTTTATCAATAAGGATATCAGTAAAAGCTGTCAAAAGCCTTTTTTGAAATCACAGCATACTTTGCCTATGGCATAGTCCTCCATCAAATAACCCTGTCACAAATGAGGTTAGCGACTTGTTCTTGTAAAACTAATGGAGGTCTTAGGGTTTGTGGCTTCCTTTTATGGTATTCACTAGAATTTTTCCAAAAACACATGCCAAGTTTACATGCTTATACTTTAGAGCATCTTTCCCTCTTTCTCACTGTTAAGTTCTTCCTAGAACCTTCATTTTATGGAAACATCAAGGCTGGAATTTCTTCATTCTCCTCCCGGGCCTGTTGCTGACTTTGTATGAACTTAAAAACCATTCCTCAGAACCAGATACCTTAGGACTCCATTTTTTTTTAATACTGTCTGTCACACACATCAACTCCTAAGATCCTTGAGGGCAGGAATTTTTTTTTCTTTTTACTTATATTTGTATCCCAGAGCTTAGCTCGATGCCCAGCACATTGTAAATATTAAACAAATGCTGGCTTCATTCCTCCTATCTTTCCCTTTGAAAACCAAAGCATTTTTTCCTCGTTTCCAGTTGGGTAGTACTTTGGGGTTTTTTTCCTAATTTTTCAGAACCAGGGACAGCAGTTCAACACTTATTGACCAGTTCTTTTACTACTATTGGATATAATTCCTTTGGGATAATTTAGGAATCTTTTGTCATATCTTTATATCTCTTGAGTTTCAACTTCTCATTTTATTCAATTCATTCTATAATTAAATTCTAGTATAGTCAAAGGCTACTGTTTTGAGAGCAGAACTAAAAATAGGGAAATCTTCCACCAACAACCTTAATATAGCTCAGAGAAGATAAGCACAGTCTCCCCAGTGGGGAACTGACCACAAATGCCTAGGACAAGAAAAAAATTTCTAAATACATATAAACACAAGAGTTCCTTTTTAATATAACAGCTGACAGTGAAAGTTCTCCCCCTCACCCCACATATATACATACACAACACCAAATTCAACACATCCAGAATTTCATAGATAAGGATATTCACCTCTAACAACAAAGATCACAACCAATCCATGCTTTATCATATTTTGCTCATGTTCATGTTTTCCCTTTTCTTCCACAGAATGTTATTTAATATACTAAGTACATTCTTGTAGGTTTCTTGATATTAAATAGGTGCCAATGGATTATGTGAACTGTTGTCCCTTGCTTTTGCAACATAACTGACTTTTTCTCTTTGGGAGATGTACAACTCTATTTCTTGAGAGACTAGGATTCTTTGCTTCTCTGCCATATAATATCATTAGAAAAATATCAGCAACAAAAATATGGATCTTTGTTTCTGAAGTGCCAAAATTCAAGTAAAACAAAATCCACTAAGCACAGCCAAAATTCAATTTCCTGAGGAGCAAACTAATTCAGTCACAAGGTCTACAACTAGAAAGAATATTAGATATCATTTAGTCCAATCTGCTCAGTTTATAGAGAGAAGTAGCTAAGGAAAAGTAGATTTAGGTGGTAACACTGAATTTCATGTTTCACAAATTTTGATGCCTAAGAGAAACCAAATTTCAATTTTTAACACTAATTTTTTTCTGGCAATATTATATATATAAGTCATAAAATCCCAGTATCTGAAAAATAATAGTTGTATGTCACCAAAAGAGCAATGGCGAGATGTGCAGTGGGTGTAAATTGGTTGTAGCATACCACCAAAGAAGCACATAATGCTTGATATAACCAAAGAGACATAAAACTAGAAAAGTATAGAGTACAAGCCTCATACATTTAATAGGTGTTTGACCATGGAGAAATTATGTAAATTCAGTCTGCCTCAGTTTCCTCTACTGTAAGTTGGAGATAATAATAGATCCTACCCACTAGGGTTAGTTTGAGGGTCAAATTAGATCATATTTGTCAAGTTCTTAGCAGGTAATTAAATGCTCATTCCTTTTCTCCTTATCTCCCTCCCATGTAATGAGAGTAAACAGGGCAAGTTTGTATTTTACATATGTCACAAGAGAGGAAACTGAAGAAGTCATTTGACACCCCTGCTTCTCCGTGTACTATAGTAGTTAGCAGCACAACTGAGATTTTAGCTAAACTCCTAGTTCACTACTCTTTCAAGCACATTACCCAGCCCAGGGCAATATATGTATGACACATCCGTTTTTATTAGAATCACTTTGGGAAATGGTGCCTGACTTTTTGTTAATCCGTTGATGAATAAAACAAGAAAAGAGATCTTTTCAACTTGATCTTAAGAGAGTTTATTTCATATTCTGAAGTCTAGAACTAGTATATAACCTCAGGGTTTAGCTGAAATGGCCGTTGGATCAAAGAACTTTCTGAAATCATCATTTTTTTTTTTTTTTGGAGTTGGAAGCACAATCCTAATCAAAGATTGCCAATTCTTTCCACTTTAGAGCAGAAGTAGCATGGTGTACAAATGCAGCACTTCCAAAAGGGCCACCTTCCCCCACAGCCATCTGGTCATGCTTGACATTATTTTTTCAACATTTTAATTACTATCCATAGGTCAAGAAGAGATGGCTCAGTAAGATCTCCACATCAATAAATAATTGAACAAGATCCCTAGTTCTTTAACAGTTGAACATAAAATATATTTTGTAAATAGCAGGAAGCTTGAAATAATCAATGCTATTTAGAATCTTGCATGCAAATATTGAACTTTGGAATAAACCAAGTCTCCCCTTCTCATTCTGTGTTTTCCTGAATGACAATGATTATGGAATAAAGGATCTGTGAAGGCAAAGATGGGACAACTCCATCTACCAAAGTGGATTTATATCTCTAATATAGCTAGCAATTATACCTCATATATATGTATATATATATATGTGTGATTAAAAAATTTTGACTTATACACTGAATGAATCAAAAAGCATTTGTCAGGCCCTTTTAAATATTGGACATTGTAAAACTTAATAGATAAGAATTAAAAAGTTGTCTGAGGCTCAGAAACGTTAATGACAGGTGATTATAGAACTAGGAGCAGAGATAGGACACGGAAGAAAATATATCCAACACAACACCCCATCAGTCTCTCAATATTTGTGGGGAGTCAAGTCAAATGTCTGATTTCATTCCTGTAGGAAATTCCTTATGATCACGACTTCCACTGACAAAAAACTGGCAAATGATCTAGAATTTCTAGTTTGAGAGAATTTCCCAGGAGTACAGAGTTCAGTGCCTTTGTCCATGGTCACAAAGCTAGTACAAACCAAAAACAAGATTTGAACTCAAGTCTTTATGATTCTGTAGCTTGCTCCCCTTCTATAGATCACATATATCATACTTTTCCTTTAGACATAAGCTTCTTAAACTATATTTGGAACCCCATCTGAAGTCTTGTAACTAAATGTGAGGGTTGTGAAATTATGATTTTTTAAATCACTAAATGTTTGATTTGTATACTTTTTATATATACTATATATATATATATATATATATATATATATATATATACTTTATATATACTTTTTATATATACTTACATACCTGGGTCTCATAAAAATTTATCTGGCAAAAAGGGGTAGCAAGTGGAAAAAATTTATGAAATTCTGTTATATATAGCATGTATCTAAGAAGATAAAAGATAATTTTACTAATCATTCTGTCATACTACTTCACTATCTGCATTTTAGTTTACTTCTCAAGAAAATCAAAAATCTTCCAACTTTGCATACAAAACTCATTGTCTTAGTAATTCTACAAGGAATAGACAAAGAATTAGAGACATAAGAAAGGATAAGAAAGGCAGTGAAATTACACTTACCCAAATGCTTGGAGCGCACTGAATTGGGAAGCATCCAGACCACTTCCACTTACTATTCGAGCCTTAAATGAAGAATAAGAAAAGCATATTTAGCATTTTATAAGTACAATATCTATGTATTGGGGACACAGGTCAACTGCACTATACATGTAACACCTAGGATGACAAATGCTAGGCAGGGTCAGCTGCAAGTCAAAACTACTGCAGTTTTTGTGTGATTGAATGGCTTTTTGTTTACATACATACATACATATATATATATATATATATATTATATTATATTATATTTGTTTTGGAGTTTGGGGACAAATAGCTGTTAAGATTTTAAAAAGCAGCTTGTCTTCCCCAGTACTAGTTCTGTCACAAATTTTCAACTATGTAGTGAAGATTGTTGTTCAGGAAGGGCATGATTAGTCAGACATAAAAACAGATTTTGTATTTGACTGTAGCAGACCCCTACGTAGGCAGATATGAAATAAAGGCAGCACAGCTGTGAGAGGCTAACATCTTAATAAATGCAACATATTGGAGAGACACTCAAAGGACAACCAAATGATGGAAAGCTGAGAAACATGCAGATACCACAACTAAAACAAAGGAACCAAAAACAGGTCAAATATATCACAAACAAACATGGACAATAGACAAGATTCCCTTAGGGAAAAAAAATGATTTGAAACCTTTTCATCCACAGAACTGCTATCTGAAAGAGAATCAGGAAAAGAAGGGATAAATGTTAGATGAAAGAATTTCCAAGAAAAAAATCTAAATATATCCATATATAAATGAACAAATTATTATAATGTTACAATATTTAAAAATAATAAAGTAAAAATTACTATACAATATCCCAGGGAACATGAATGTATCATGCTTCTAGTATAAGTATGACAGATAGTTTAAGAATCTGAAAGGATGCCAAATGTTTGCAAAGCTTTTGCCACATTGGGGAATTAAAATCATCTATCCATTTTTGGGATCTCTAGAAGTGTCATAAAATTCATACCAGACTTTAAAATTAGGGACTAAAGATTTAAATCCAGAAAAAATTATCAAATGTAAACTAGCTCAACCCTTTACCAAGGGATGTTAGTTCCAGTCTCAGCCCTATCACTAAGTGTTTGATTTTTGGGAAACTGAGGTCCAGAGGAAGAAATGGCTTGACCAATATTAGACCAGTATTTACACTGAGGTTTTCTTATTCTAAGAAGCAATATTATCAATTCTCCATAGTTAATTTAACCATCATCACAAGTTATATTTTCAAGATATGGGTATCTCCTACAAGCTGAATTTTTAGATCATGTTTGATTCTACCATGATCAAAACCACAGTCTACTCATCTATTTTCGCCACCAGCATCTGTACTATTGTTTTTAAAATTGATTATATTTATTCATGCTAATAATAAAATTAGAACTTTTACCTTTACCTGTTTTTTGGTTTCTTTGTTTTAGTTGTGATATGTGCATGTTTCTCAGTTATCAAGTGAAAAGGGTAAGATGGGAAGAGAAGAATAATTCTAGTTAGTTCTTTCTGTTTTTAGCTTGACCCTTGTGGTAAAATAAATAAGTAAATGTCTCAATCCATTATCTTTACTCATTAAACATATGCTATAACAACCATACTTTGGTCTGTTTTTGATTATTTTACATGACAAAGTCATTATATTAATATCAGTTTCATGAGACAGTACAGGTATATGAAGATTCAGCAGACAATATATTTAGGTATTAATTGTAACTAGATTTAGGATACTACAGTTCAATGAAAAAAGTGTTCTTCTAAGAATTCAAGTTCTAGTCCTACCTCGTCTTTTGGCAGTCATTTAATTTTGGAGATAATCATTTTTGGAGATAGTCATTTAATCTTTGTGAGTCTTGCTTTCCTTATCAGTAAAATGAAAAAATTACATTAAAGTAGATGATTTATATAAAGTTCCTTCATGTTTGAATTTTTATGACAATAAATTTATTATAAAAAATAAATAAATCTTCCTCATTACCTTATGTTTTTGTGAATTATGGTTTGCTATGAAACAAAGTTTAGTTTAGTACCGTGTTCTGGTAGCTCCTATTTGAATTAAGTAGTGTATAGTTACATAACACTGAAACTTCAGTCTATCTCATTGGGTTATTTTCTCTCCCCCATTCTTCTGGGCTTCTGATACCTCTGTAAGTAAATTTTCTTGGATGGGCCCCAGACATATATAGACCACATAGTGGGGTTTTTTTTTGACATAAATAATTAGCATCAGAACTAAGATCCAGTGCACAAATTTTATGAGCGTGATAGAATGCTCCAAAAAGTTTTGTGTTTAGAAATAGATATATATTTTATTCCTTCATGCAAGAAAATAGCTGATAAATGATTTACTGTGTGAATAGTCTATACTCTTCCATCACCTTGCAAATATATTGGGAGATAGCATGGGGAAATAGTCATTAAATGTTCATTATAGAGGACCATTTTTACTGATCAATTAGCATCTCACAAAATAATGAAAAAGACAATGCTATTTAATATCTACAATCCTGAGCCTCAGAGTCATCTACAAAAGACTAGGTGACCAGATCATGATAAGAATTAACATGTATTTGGGCTTTACTATCTAAAAAGAACTTTCCTAATAGAAGAATGATTATCCCTATTTTACAGATAAGAAAAGAAAAGTTCATAGGTGAAACAACTTGCCCATTGCCATTGTTCAATCATTTCATTCTTGTATGACCCTTTGAAACTCCATTTGGGGTTTTCTTGGCAAAAATACTGGAATGGTTTGTCATTTCCTTCTCCAGCTCATTTCACAGAAAAGGAGGAAGCTGAGATAAGCAAGGCTAAATGATTTGCTCAGGATTACACAGTGAGAAATTGAACTAAAGAACCTCGAACTAAGGACGTTGAGTCTTCCTTGCTCCAGGAATAACTTTCTATAACTATTGTATCATCTAGCTGCCCTGACTTGATCATTTTTACATGGCAAATAAATAAGTACCAGGTCCTAGACTATAGATTAGAACCCCCATCTCTTGACTTGAGTTCCAGTGTTTTTCTTTTTCTTTTTAAAATTTATTATATGCATTTTTGAGATAAGTGGTATTTTTTCCATTAAAACACATTTTCTTCCTAGAGGATTTTTGAAGTTTCTTTTGCCTCTAATGTGGCATGTTTTTTATGTTTCATATTCATTATATTTTCATTATACATAGCAATTTTATTCTCTAATTATTTCCACACAAAACAAATATGATTTCATATCTATATTGCCTATGTATTTTAAGAATGCTTACCTCTTTTCCTGGGGGGGGGGGGGGAAGAACATCACAACCCTTTTTTTACTCCAGTAGGTTATTTCTATTTCATTAATCATGTTTGTGTATGATACTGGCAAGAGGCAGTATTTCACAGTCATAGCTCCATCTGGCTTTCCTAATGGCACCTCAAATTCAATACACCCAAAACCAAAAATAAAATCACCTTTCCTCTTTACCTGTTTTTCTCTTCATTTCAAAGACTGTCAGTTCTCTGGTATTTTCTCCATTTCCTATGTATTCTTGTATGTAACCTTGTATGTATTCTTTCACTTCTCTTCTCCCTTAATTCTTCTATCAAAACAGAAAGTCCTGTGGATTCTACTTACCTAAAATCTGTTACATCCATCTCCTCCTCTATTTCTACTGCTACTATGTTCATTATCATCTACTTGATTATTCAATACCTTTTTTAAAAAATTGTATTAACCTCCATTCTCTCTCTTTGCTCTAAAACATTCTTTATGTTCCCTTCATACTAAAATTCACTACTTCTAATATTCTGGTCATGTCACTCCTCTGTTCAAAAATCTTCAGTAATTTCCTACTCTTTATCAAGTAAATTTCATACACTTTCTCTGGGATTTAAGGTCCTCTATAACTAGATTCCATGCTATCTTTCCAGCCTCATTTAATTTTATGCACATGATGTCTTCTCTTTTCTTCCTCTCCCCATAATTTTGTTCACGTTGTTTCTTCCTTTTACTAATGGAATTCCCATCCTTTTTTAAATTAAATTTTTATTTTTTTTTAATTTATGGAATAAGAAAGCATTTTCATAACATAGCAGAATTTTAGAAAGATGATAGCATATGAAACTGTAAATCATTACATACACTTTGTTATTCCTTTTAAATATATAAAAAAATCATGTAAATTTCTATTCTTTAAATTTCATTTTAAACACATCTCTGCCATGAAGCTTCCCCTGCTGCAAATTGTGCATAATAATTTTCCATTCAGACTTTACTTAGTAGTTTTGTAACTCTCCAGAGAATCCATTACATGTTATGAAATATTTTATCTGTGTGTATTAATGCACTCTCAAATTTTAAACTTCATGTGGGAAATATTTAATAAACCTACAAGTTTCTAAGGAATAAATTCTAGATTGCTCTTTCAATCAAGGATACTCCTAAATCTTATATAATCAAAGGCTTTTGAAGTTGATGGGATGACTTCACCATTATGAACTTGGGAAAATATTACTGTTTTGTATTAATCACTTGCAAGTACTTTGTGTTGTTTAACATAATTTATATCAAAAATTTCATTTCACTTGTTGTCAAAGAACATTCTTAGGAGCTAGAGGAAGTTCAGAGAAGAATGTTTAATATAATTTAAAAGGATGAAGGAGCTCCTGGGGGAACAAATTATTTTTTAAAAAATAGTGTGACTCAGTAATCAGAAAAGATGAAGGTTCTGTGGAGATATAGTTGAAGCCTAAGGTATTGAGAAGTATATATAATTAGAATGGTCCTAGACCCATTTAATAAATTCTGACATGGTTAAACTATAAGTCGCACCTTAAAGCTTAAAGATGGACAATTCAGTGTGATAAGAAATATATGAAACTACAAGTCAGTAAGTATTGGTTTTATGATGAAAAAGCAACATCTACATTACTTTGGTACACCATGATAGTAATAAACAAGAAATGTAAGAGATAGTAAATATTGAAGTCATAACTATATTAATGCTAGTTTGAATAAATTCTTAGATTACAGTTTCATGATATATTAAGAAGTCACATTTGGCATTATTTCTATGACATTATAGAGAGTGTCAGCCTTATCTAGGAGTGTTTAACTTGAAGAAGAGAAGATTTGGTAGCTATCTTTGAATAGCAGGAGGATTACCAGTGGAATTACATTTGTTTTGCTTGTCCCCAAAGAGAAAAATTAGTGTCATTGAGTAGAAGATAAAAAGATTTAAATTTAGATTTGACATCATAAAAGACGGAGGCAGGCCTATAGAACATCAGGCCTGCAATTAGAAAGGCCTGAGTTCAAATCCAATTTCATACATTTACTAAGTCTATGACACTGGGCAAATCATTTAACGAGGTTTACTTCAGTTTCTTCATCTGTAAAAGGAACTAGAGAAGGAAATGGCAAATCATTTCAGTATCTGCCAAGAAAAAATCTTCATTGCCATAGCAATGAAGAGTTGGACACAACTGAAATGACTGAGTATGAGAAAAGACTTTCTAGCAATAAAAGCACTACAGGATTGAATGGATTGTCTTCAGAAGAAAGGAATCTCTCACTCCATTGGTCTTCCAGCAAAGGTTCTAAGAAAGGTTAGATATTGTTAGAGGAAATTCTTTTTCAGTTTTGGGTCAGATTAAATGCTGCTGAAGTCCCTTTCAGTTTTGAAATCCTGTGATTTTTAGAAGTATATATCCCCTGGAAACATTGTCATGCAAATCTTTCTCATTTCATAAATGAGAAACTCAGAGAGATTGCCCAAGATCTTATCTCTCTAAGAAAAAACAAAGCTTAGATGCAAAACTTCTTACTCTTAACTCCTTGGAAGATATCTGTTCCTAGGTTTTTATGTCACTAAGGAGAGTAGAAGTTGACTTATAGTGCTGTAGGAACACTGTGACCATTGCTAGCCCCCGCCATCATTTTTCAAAGGACAGAAGTAGCTTCAGATACAGAAGACAGTCATTAGTCTACAGAATCTGCTGTGGCTGAAAATACAGACTCATTAAGGACCACTCATTAAATGCTCATTGTGACCTGATGCTGAGGCAATAGCAACATAACAGCAGACATGAGAAATGTCTTGTCATTTCCACTAATAGTTTGCCTTTCTAACAGGGATGGATTCTAATAGAACAAAATAGATGTAAAATTGCGGCCCTATGTGAGCATGAACTAGCATGAGCATGTTGCCCCCTTGCTTTAACAACCCTAACTCTATCTCTCTCCCTCTTCTTATATGATGATCTTTGCAAGCCTAGAGGAGGGTAGACTCTCATGCTCTGTCAAGTACTGCATTGTCTTTATCACTGAAATTCCCTGGATACACCCTGCCTTGGCATGCATCAAAATGCCATTTAAATATCCCAGTACAACCACTATTATTCCGTTCCTGAATCCTTAGTCCAAGCAGTATAATATAACTACTGAGTTTGGAGACTATGGTCCACAATGTGCCTCATCTACTTAGTTAAGTGGATTTTTCCACAAAGAATCCACAAAGAAATTTCAAGTACTTGACAGTTTGTCTAGAGCTATAGTCATAGTTCTCCTTACACCAGCACAAAGAAATTCCTGATTAGGAATTTTGCTTAGACTCTTTCTCACCCTAGTACTTTTCATTATATTTCAGAATTTTCTATTACCTAAAATACCTCAGTTATCACATAAACTGTCCTCTATATTTCTGTATTTTTATTGTCATTTAAACTCTCTGTCCCTCAGTTTCTTTACATGCAAGATAAAAGGTCTGGATTCAATTGCCTCTACTGTCCTTTTCAGGTATAAATCTATCATTCTATGGACAAGCCAGCACTACCTTGACAGAAATTATTACCATTATTCATAATAACAATTAGCATTTATATAGTGTACTGATATTTATAATAGAGAAAAAAACAGACAGAAAGGCGATTTCATGTTATCTTGACATCTTTTATCTATATTCTTATAGCTGCCTGAATACTGATCTAAGACAATAAAATTTTGGTGGTCATGGACCATTTTGGCAGTCTGGTGGTGATTATGATTTATAATCAATGCTTTTAGGTGCATAAAATAAAAAGTACAACAATTATAATAATTTCAAGATAAATTTAGCTACAGGTAAGGAATGCTTATAGTCAAAGGTATTTTTAGAAAATCTTGATAACTGTATTTCATTGGCATCTTTCCTGGTACTGAGAAGCACAATGGATAGAATACTACACCTGGAATCAGGAAGATGCATAATTCTGAGTTCAAATCTGGCCTCAGATACTTCATACTTGTATAATCTTGGGCAAATCACTTGACCCTATTTGCTTCAGTTCCTCATCTGGAGTACATAGTAATAAAGGAAGATAAAATAAATAGGAGAAGAAAATGGCAAATCACTTTAATATATTTGCCAAGAAAACCACAAAAGGATTCACAAAGAGAAAGATATAGCTGAAAATGATTGAATGAAGAGCTCCTACTTAAAGCTCATCCTTAAGTAAGTCTTAATTTAGTGTTTCAAGACTCCATATTCTCATTTTTTCCAACTTTTGTAATAAAAAAGGAAGGAGTATAGAGGGACTGTTTTGAGCTAAGGTTCTGTGCTGTTTTGTACTCTGCAGAAATTGAAGCAAATCAATATGATAAGTAAGTTATATAGTGATGTTTCTTTAAACCATGAATGTGAACCCATTTAATATTTATAACTCCTGCAAAAAGCACTAATAGCTAGGTTTACTTCCCAGAGTTATAGAGTAATGTAGTCTCTGAAGTTAAAGAATAATGTGCTATAAGAACCTACATATACTAAATACTCAACTGAGTTGATACCAACCCAGTAGCTATATTCAGAGGTTAATTCAACACTTTGATCAGCTTTTTTCTAGGGAACCACTTAAAAAGAGGGGACAATCATACTATACTCAAGAGCAGACAAGGAAAAAAATCTCAAATCATGTTTAAATTCAATTCTCAGCTCTGTTTAAGTAAGCCTTGAGGAAAAAAAGAAATAATGATTGTTCACTTAAAATGTTCATTTAAACATTTGGCTACAACAAAGCATTCATTGTTTGGATATTAAGATAATGATAAGTTTCCTAATGAGTAGAAGCCTCAAATGATCATTTCAAAATTAACTCTATAATCTGTTGTTTGCTATGTCTTGAACTGTTAAAGATACCCATAAAATGATGGGTAGAGTTCCAGTAGAATCATTCTTGCTGTATCAGAAAAGCTGTCAAGATTGTTATCTATTGTCATCACAGACTTGCCTGTAGCAGCAATCTGATACCCTGCTCTACCAGAAAGGTGTCAAATACAAGCACAGCTTCCAAGATGCCTGGTGTGAGTAGGGAACATGGACAGACCTGTCTGCTCTGGTGCCTTCTTTCCTCCAGATCAAGGAGCTACCAGGGAAAACAAAAAAGACATGCCTCTAATAAAGGAAAATTCCTAAGAAACAGAGATAATGGCATTTGTGCCTCATTTTATTATTTATATGATCTTAGGAAAGCTATCTAAACTCCCTAGGCCTCATTTTAGTTATCTTTGAAGTAACACTGTTGGACTAAATGATTTTTTTGAATTATCCACTCATGAGACTTACCGAAGTCTGATTATCAATCTGTATACAACTACATCTGGCTAAAGGTAAAAGCTTGGAGGCAGCCTGATAATATACCAGCAATACTTACAACTGTGGGGAGCAGAACTAAAAAAGACCTTTTGATTCTTCAATCAAAAGGAGTTATTAAATGCTGGTTATTATAAGATTCTTTTAAAAAAGAAAAATACCCCTACTCACAAAAAATTTACTTTCTACTGGGTACACATGTACCCAGTGTATACATGTGCACAAATAGGGGTCTAGAGAGTGTTTCACAATCCCCAGATCTCCACGTAGTTTTAAACTTAAGCTATTAAAGCTTGAAACTCATGAAGATTTTTAGAATAATCTGTTTAGAAAAGTGGAATAACAATAAAAGAGAACAATAAACTAGACTAACTCTTGAAGGAAAATCTGATTAAGCTAAATCTTGAAAGAAACCAGGGATTCCAGGAGGTAAGAAGAACAGCATTTCAAGCAGAGAAACACTCAAAATAAAGACAAAAATATGGAATATGAGGTATCGGGCAAAAGAAAAAGCAAGTAGAAGGAGGAAAAAACAAGAATATTGGAAAGTTAGAGACCAGGTATAGGAAGACTTTAAATTCAAAACAGAAGAGTTTCTGTTTGATCATACAGGTAATGTTGTTGTACAATCATTTTAGTTATGTCCAACTTTCTGTGACACCATTTTGAATTTCCTTGGTAAAGATACTCGAGTGATTTGCTGTTTCCTTCTCCAGCTCATTTTTGTATGAGGAAACTGATGTAAACAAGGTTAAGTGATTTGCTCTGAATAACACTGCTAGTATCTGAGACCAGATTTGAACTTGTTTTCCTAACTGGAGGCCTGCTACTCGACCCTCTGAAACACATAGCTGTCCTTTTCAGGGGTCCGCAAACTTTTTAAATAGGGGGCCAGTTCACTGTCCCTCAGACTGTTGGAGGACCGGACTATAGTAAAAACAAAAACTTTGTTTTGTGGGCCTTTAAATAAAGAAACTTCATAGCCCTGGGTGAGGAGGATAAACGTCCTCAGCTGCCAGATCTGGCCGCGAGCCGTAGTTTGAGGACCCCTGGATAAGAGAGAGCTACCTTTGCATTTGACAAATTCAGAACTAGCTACTTCATTTTACAGAAAGGTAAACTGAAATCCAAAGTGTATATAGAG
Source organism: Sarcophilus harrisii (assembly GCF_902635505.1). NCBI lineage: Eukaryota > Metazoa > Chordata > Mammalia > Dasyuromorphia > Dasyuridae > Sarcophilus > Sarcophilus harrisii. The sequence goes on along the minus strand of NC_045427.1, from coordinate 506,161,873 downwards.
TCAAGATCATAAAAACAGTAAAATCAGAATTCAAATCTGGGTTCTCCAAGTCTTTTCACACTGCTTAAATATTAATTTGATGAACTATTAAAATTGGATGCTGGTAATAGCAGTATAATCAAGTTCCCCTCTTGCTGGCCTGACTGTTTCCTATAACTACATTGTTAGTATAATTATGATTCATATTTATAAAACCCTGTAAGGTGCAGAGCATTTCTATCCCAGTAATCATGTGAAGTGGGTAGTACAAATATTGTTAGTTGCACTTTATAGGAGAAGAAATTGAGTTTCTGAGAGATTAAGTTGTCCAGGCTCACCCAGTTACAAAATGTGATCTGACACAATTCACATACAGGAATCATGACTCCAAGTCCAACACTATTTATCATGGCATTTCTTATTGGTTTTAGCTCTCAGATCTTTCACGGAATTCTTCTAGATACCAGAACTAATTTTACTTTCTGACATTAGATATCAAATCCAGAGAACATATTGACACTGTTCAGCAATTAGAAGTATAAGGATAAGGGCCACACCTATGATTTCTTTGGTATTAGAATCTCCTAGATGAGGAAATTCCTTCTATTAGAGGCAACTTAAAGTGGTAAAGGTACAGAAATGTTAAGTGACTTTACAAGGGTCACACAGCCAGTGTCAGAGAGAAAATTTGAACACATGTCTTCTTGGCTTCAAGACTTCTCTACTGATAATGCTATTCTTCTCACAATAGAATTATATCTCTAGTTCTTCTATGGCCTCTGGTAGTGGACACTTGATTTATTTTTATTTTAAAAACCTTTAAGTTTGGAATGGTCTAGTAATTTTCTATTTTTAAGGTAGTTGTCTTCAGTATGATCCTCCCAAGAAAGAAATGCAATCATTCTTCTCTCCCTAGTTAGAAAGTTTTTCTTTATCTCAAATCATCCACTCTAAATGCAGATATCAGCAAGTCAGAGTAAGGGCAATAAATTATTTTAACATGTGATTCCATTAGGCAATAAGAAGATTCTGCCATATAATTGCATCTCAATCTAGGTTCATTTTCTTCACATGTCCAAAAATAGCATGGACTAATGAAAATACTCAAATCTATTTGAAACAATTCCCACAACAGAAGAAGAATAAGCAGCAGCTAACCAAGATCTCAAAATATCTTCTATAGATATTTTAGGTTTAAAATACTCCTTTTTTAGATGAAAGAATACCAAAACAATAGGCCTATCTGATCTGCCTTTGAATGAATTTTAGTCTCAAGAAGTTTATATTCTGCTTAGGTAACAGGTTTTCCCTTTCACAAAACATTATGACATTTTAATTTTTTCCTATATTATTAGTTCTCCCTCCCTTATAGTCCTACTGTTTTTAATATTCTATCATTACATGGAAGTGACTTTAGGTTCTCAGAATTCAAGTTTTAATAAATCCTAGCAAGTCAATTAAGTCGAAAAGACCTCAGATACAGAATTGATGATAGTGACTGAGAACTAGTCTACCTTTTTAAGGAATAATCAATAAAAAGTTAGTGAAAACATAATTTTCCCCTGGAAAAAAAACACATCAAATTAAAATTATCATTTGAGATAAAGATTTCTTAGTTTAGAGAAATTTTTACTCACTGACAGAAGATACAAAGATACCCATGAAATGACTGATCCTTGTCATACAGAAATATACAAAAGTACATGGCAAAGATGGGGCTCATCACTACAAGGATGACCCTTAGGACACAGATCTTTTCAGACTGTTCATAAAAATTATCTAATAAGATATAAAAGAATTACCTGGAAACTAATAGAGATAGTACCATCACCAATGGAATCATAGTACTATATCTTTAATTTACCTCCTCTAAGAGGTGGAGCCAAGATGACATGATAAAGGCAGAAACTGGCCCAACCTCTCCCCCAAACAACTCCAAATTCCTTTAAATAATGACTTTAAACAAATTTTAGAGCATCAGAATACCCCCAAAGGGAGAGTGGAACATTTTCCAGTGGATAACAACTTAAAAGCTCAGCAAAAAGTAGGTGACATCAGGGTGAGAGCCCAGCAGGCAGTCCCAGTGCAGGCTGCACTAGTGAAGCCTCAGCCCCAGTCCTAGTCCAGCGGGCCGCAGGCCAACAAAGCATGGCTGGATTTAGGATGTCTGAATCAATGGCAGCCCTGGTGGCTTCCAGACCTCTCAGTCCAAAGACATTTAGAGAACTTAGAAAGTCAACAGAAAAGGCCTGGGGCAACAGGCAGCTCCAAAACAGCCCAGGACCTAGCACCAACAAAGCTGGAGTCTGTCACTATAGCTACAGTGGGGTGGGAACACTCCTAACAGCTCCAGGGCAGAAAAGAGGGCTTGTGGTCAGGTCCCTAGGAGGATCTCTGAAACAGCTGCACAAAATCTCTGAAGCTGGGGACAGGGCACGCTCCACCCTGGAAGCAGAGCCATACTTGAAAGAGATAAAAACCAAGTAATAAGCAAGGAAAATGAACAGACAACAACAACAACAAAGTTTCTGACAAAAGAAAGTTACTGTGGTGACAAGGAAGATCAAAACACATACTCAGAGGAGAATGACAAAATCAAAGCTGCTATATCCAAAGCCTCAAGAAAAATAAGAATTGGTCCCAGTCTATGGAAGAGCTCAAAAGGGATTTTGAATATCAAGTAAGAAAAATACAGGAAAAATTAGGAAAAGAATTGAGAGTGGTACAAAAAAAATACAAAAAGCTAATCAAAAGAAGACCTTAAAAATCAAAATTGGCCAAGTGGGGAAGGAAATACAAAAGCTCACTCAGGAAAATAATTCCTTAAAGTTAGAATTGAGCAAGTGGAGGCTAATGACTTTATGAGAAATCAAGATGCAATATTAAGCAAATCTAAAAAAATATTTAAAAATTTAAAAATGTGAAGTATCTCATTGGTAAAACAACTTACCTTCAAAATAGATCCAGGAGAGATAATTTAAAAATTATTGGTCGGTCTGGACGTCATGATCAAAAAAGAACTTGGACATCATCTTTCAAGCAATTATCAAGGAAAATTGTTTTGATATTCCAAAACCAGAGGATAAAATAGAAATGGAAATAATTCACCAACCATCTACTGAAAAGGACCCCAAAATAAAAAAACTCTCAGGAATAGTTTAGCCAAATTTCAGAACTCTCAGAACAAGGAGAAAATATTGCAAGCATGCAGAAAGAAACAATTTAAATATAGTGGAACCATAGTCAGGATAACACAAGATTTAACAGCTTCTATGGTAAAGGACTGGAGGGTTTAGAATGTGATATTCTGGAAAGCAATGGATTTGGGTTTGCAACTACGAATTACCTACCCAGCAAAACTGCGTATGATCCTTCAGGTGAAACGGTGGTCATTCAATGAAATAGAAGATTTTCAAACATTTGTGATGAAAAGACCAGAGCTGAATGAAAAATCTAATTTTGAAATACTGAACTTTAGAGAAGCATAAGGAGACAATTAGGAAAGTGATATCATAAGGAACTTAATAAGGTTTAATATTCTTCCTTGGGAGAATTATGCTTGTAACTCATTTGAACTTTCTCAATATTATGGCATTTAGAAGGAGTATATATAGATAGAGGGCACACAGGCATGAGTCGAATATGAAGAGATAATATCTTTTTTAAAAAATGATGAAATTAAGGTGTGAGAGAGGAATGTACTGGAAGGAAGGTAAAGGGAAAGTGTAATGGTGTAAATTATCTGCCATAAAAAAGAGGCAAGAAAAAGCTTTTATACTGGAGAAAGGAAGAGCACAAGAATGTGAGAAAGTGAACTTTACTCTCATCAGAATTGGTTCAAAGAGGAAATAATATATATACTCAACAGGGATGTAGAACTCTATCTTACTTTGAAGGAAAATAGGAGAGGAATGATTTGTAGGGAGGGCAATAAATAAAAGTCATATTGGGGGAGAGAGTGACCAGTAGCAAAACACTTTTGAGGACAGATAGGGTGAAGGGAAAGAGAAAATAGAATAGATGGGGAGAAATAGTTATCAATAGTAATTATAAAAATAACTTTGAAGCAAGTTTCTCTGATAAGACCTTATTTCTCAAATATAAAGGAAACTGAGTCAAATTTATAAATGATAAGAGATAAGGGCTATGCCCCAGTTGATAAATGATCAAAAAGATATGATCTATGTCCAATGGAATATAAATTTATGCATATTTTTGATCTAACAATACCACTGCTATCCATAATCCCAAAAGAGATTTTTTAAAACAGAAAAAGGGCTTATATATACAAAATGTTTATGGCAGCTCTCTTAAGGCAAAAAGAAATTGAAGGGATGCCTGTCAATTGGGGAATGACTGAATAAATTGTGGTATGTGATTATGATGAATGTCACTGTTCTATGAGAAATGATGAACAGGATGCTCTCAGAAAAAACTTGGAAAATGCTTCATTAATTCAAGCAAAGTGAAATGTATTGTATACAAAGCAATGTTCTGGTGTGATCAGCTGTAAATGACTTTGCTATCTATTCTCAGCTGTATAATCATCCACAACTACTCTAAAGGACTTTTGATGAAAAATCCTATCCATATCTAGAGAAGGAACTGATTGTGTCTGAATACAGATTTAAATATTCTTTCTCTCTGCCTCTGTCTCTCTTTTTGTTTTTTATTTTATTTTTTTAAATATTTTTAGGGGGAATCTATGTTTTTTTTACAACATGACTTTTATGAAAATGTCTACATAACTTCACATGTGGTTTCTTGATGGGGGCAAGGGGTGGGGATGAAGTAAAGAATCTGGAATTCAAAAGTTTTACAAACAAATGTAAAAAAATGTTTTGAATACAACTGTAGAAAAATTAAACAAACAAGAAAATAAATAAATACATTTACCTTCCCTCATTATATATTTCAACTTTAATCTGTTCCAAAATCAACAAGTTTCTCTACAGGTTCTTTAAGGAATTTTTCTTTTCATTTTGTTTTGTCTGATCTTTGTCTACTGGTAATTATTTTTTTTACCTAATTCTGGGACCAAAAAAACAAAAACAAAAACAAAAATCTTAACAGTTCACCTTCCCTATTTCAGACAGAAATTGACATACCATGCTAAAATAATGGGAATGCATCCAATTTTTTAAAAAATTAGAAAATTAGATTCTACCACTTTTCATTGTTTTTCAATGTACTGATCCTCTTTTTACCTTCTGATTTTCTATTGATAAATTTTATGAATTATAAAACATCATCTGAAACCACCCCTGATCTTCCCTGTGAAAAATACAGCCAGCTGGGACTCAAGATCATTTCTCCATGTTTATGACATACATCACCAATCTGGACCTCTCTGAAAATATTTGACACTTAACTATCCCCCTCCTAGGGGGTCCTCCTGGGTAGTCACTTCTTTCTACGTTTTAATGATTTTCCCATATTAACTATTCCTTCTCAGTCTTTTTTGTTGAATCATCCACATATTCCACCACCCCCCAATTGTAGGTGTACATAGGCATAAAATGAATGAATGTGGATGCTGTATCTTGTGGTTGCTTTAAAAATCATGTTCTTCAAGCTATTTGAAAGTTGGACAAAATACCAACCTAGTTCAGCATTTAGCGTTGCAATAATAGACCAACCTAGGAATGGAAGAACCCCAAACCTGCCTTTGAAAGGAAATTACACAATGAGAAGCTAGTCTTATGAACTTTAAAAGGTCAGAAGATTTTAAATTTTCATTTGCATTTGCAACAGTAGCCCTGAATAGCTGTGGCCACATGTATTGGGACCTAGAGACAAACTAAGGAAAGGCAGTTTTAAAGGCATCATTCCTCAAAGACCTGCAGAAAACAACACACTCCAAAGAGGAACATTGTTAGGACTCCACAAAGGGAGAAAAAAATAAACTAATGCTTTTTGGAAGTTCTTAACTATTCACCATAAAGGATCATTAAGTTTGAAGCCTTTTTCCCCTAGATTCCTCTATACTTGTGGGAACAAATACTAGATTTGAGGGAGAATCAGATTTATACCAAGTGTTCTTATTTTGTTTCATAAACATCTCTAATTAAAAGCTATTTAAGCCTGGCTGGTTGATAACTAATGCAGACCATGGCAGATGAAACTTCATAAACTCTAGCAATGAAATCACAGCCCCTCAAGTTAACTCTGAGAATCCTGAAAAGAACAATCACTCATCCTTTGAGTGATCCAGTCAGGCTAAGAGAAGTTGAGAATTTAGCTCAGAAGCACTGCTACAACTCTATTTATTTATATCTACATGTTGTTTCTCTGGATAAAATGTAAACTCCTGAAGGAAGAAGTTTGTTTATTTGTTGTCTATGTATCCCCAGGACCTTGCTATGTTCTTAACATATAATAAGCTCTTTGGAATTGATTGTTGATTGATTGAAGAATGCATTAAACCACTGAATCAAATATTTTTAGTAGGTGGCACAGTGGATAAAGTGTTGGGCCTAGAGTCAGAAAGTCCTAAATTTAAATGCTTCTCAGATGCTTATTACCTGTTTGACTGGCAAAGTCATTTAAATCTGTTTTTTCTCAGTTTCCTCATCTGTAAAATAGTGATAATAACAGTGCCCAGGAATGTTTTGAAGATCAAATAAGATAATCTTTACAAAGCACATAGCACAATACCTAGGACATAGTTAAGTGCTACATAAATGCTAGCTATAATCTTCATCATCCTCTAGTTTTATGTAAGGACAAACTGAATCATAGGACTGATAATAACTTACTTGACAAAAGTAAAAAAGACAGTGTACTTGGGTGTACTGACTCCTAATTAATTGTCCCATGATAATTCTCCAAAAAAAAAAAAAAGCATGGGAAACATATTTACTCAATTGGGATTATTTGTTCACATGAAGTAGAAATTTATGGACTTTTCTGCTACCTTTTTTAGAACTGGGAGAGAGGCCTAACTATTTTTCAGTTGATAACTGGAACATTAATAACTCATATATAAAAAGCATTTGAAGGTTTACAAAGGACTTTGTTTCACAATTTCTGAGGCATTAATATTTCAAAAATGAGGAAGCTGGGTCTGAGAAAAGTAAAAAAGATTTTTCCATGATCAAACAATTAGCCTGTGTCAGGGATGGGATTTGAATTAGTGCTTCTTTTCTCCAGATCTATTTTTCTTTCACTAAACTCTTTTCTCCATAAATTACTATCAACAGTTTTTATGATTCTAAGCACAGCTTCAGGAGCACAAGCAAGTGCCTAAGACAGTAAGTAACCACTTGCCTAGAAGATATAGAATGAAGGAGAAACATTTGCATCTACAAAAATAAATAAAATGAACTGAAATATGTAATTTGATGTTACAATAATACTAGAGTAGAGGAAACAAACACCCCAGTAAATTAATTACAATTTTTGAAACATAAATGAGGGCTGCAAATAGACCTTTTAAAAAAATAAAAGAAATGATAGAACTAAATGTAGAACCTCAAACAATCCAGATATTCCTAATTTGTTGCTTTATATGCCCCTTACACACACACACACACACACACACACACACACATTCAATTGTATGCTGTCACAGAAACTGTCCAGTACATCAACGGTAATTAAATAAACAGAAAACAGACCAGCAAGCTTGTTCAGAGGATCTGCTGTAATTAAATTAGGAGGGACCTTAGGGCCCCTGAGTGATTTTCTGACAGCAGATGAAAAGCTATTGTCAAAGGAGTTGATCTCCTTTTTTCTTGACGCTTCTTTCCTTTTTTTCTATGCTTGAAGTTTATTTTCTTGGCAATGCAAAGATTTTTTTTTTACATTTTGGAAATTAATTATTCTTTCCAAGAAGACTCAAGTGACTCTACCTGTGATGTTGATTCAAAAATCTCCATCAAACATATCTTACCATTCTAGTATTTTTTGTGGGGCCTGGCAAATTTCTATTCTTTAAGAGATTTATTTGTCTTGACTATAACACATTTGTATTAGTTCAATATAGAAGTACTATTTCCTTTGTTTTTTCCTCACTTTTATTTATTTATTTTTAAAGATTTGTTTTTAATATACATTGCTTTATGAATCATGTTGGCAGACAAAAATCAGAACAAAAGTGAAAAACCAAGGGAGAAGGAAAAAAATAGAAAAAAGAAGTGAACATAGCATGTGTTGATTTACATTTAATTTCCACAGTTCTTTTTCTGGATGCAGATGGCATTTTCTATCCATAGGAAATTAAGATTGCCTTGGATCATTGAACCACTAAGAAGAACCAAATCTTTCATTGTTGATCATCACACATTCTTGCTCTTATTGTGTACAATATAGTCCTGATTCTGCTGTTTTTATTCAGCAACAATTCGTGTAAATCTTTTCAGGCCTTTCTAACATCAGCTTGTTCACCATTTTTTGTAGAACAATAATATTCCATTACCTTCATATGCCACAACTTATTTAGCTATTCCCCAATTGATGGTCATCTACTCATTTTCTAATCCTTTACTATGACAAAAAGAGCACCTATAAACATTTTTCCACATTTGGGTCCTTTTCCTTCCTCTATGATTTCCTTGGGATACAGACCCAGTAGTGACACTGCTGGGCCAATAGGTATACACAATTTTATTCCTTTTGGGCATAGTTCCAAATTGCTTTTCAGAATGATTGAATCATTTCACATATCCACCAATAATACATTAGTGTCCTAGTTTTCCCACATTCCCTCCAACAATTTATCATTATTTTTCCTTTCATCTTGGCCAATCTGAGAAGTGTGAGATGGTAACTCAGAGTTGTTCTAATTTGCATTTCTCTAATCAATAGTGATTTAGAGAATTTTTTTCATATACCCATAGATGGCTTTGATTTTCTCATATGAAAATTGTTCATATCCTTTGACCCTTTATCATTGAGGAGGGAATTATATTCTTATAAATTTAATATAGTTCTTTATATATTTTACAAATTAGACTTTTATCAGAAACACTGGTTATAAAATTTTTTTTCACAGCTTTGCATTTCTCTTTTAATCCTGTTTCTATTAGTTTTATTTGTGCACATTTTTTAAATTTATATATTCAATAATGTCCATTTTGCCTTTCATAATGTTCTCTGGGCCTTTTTTGGTCATAAATTCCTCCCTTCTCCAAAGATCTGATAGGTAAATTATCCCTTGCTCTCCTAATTTGCTTATGATATTTCTTTTTATACGGAAATCATGTACCCATTTTGACTTCATTTTGATATGGAGTGTGAGATATAGATCTATGCCAAGTTTCTTATATATTATTTCCAGTTTTCCCAGTAATTTTTGTCAAATATTGAGTTCTTATTCCAGAAGCTGGAGTTTGAGGCTCTATCAAGTATTAGATTGCTATAGGCCTTGCTTATTGTGTTGTATATATTTAATCTATTCCACTGATCAACTAGTCTATTTCTTAGACTTTTCTTTATTTCTAAATGGTTTTAATGACTGCTGCTTTATAATATAGTTTTAGGTATGGTATTGATAAGCCACCATTTTTGTATTTTTTTCATTAATTCCCTTGATATTGTTGAACTATTGTTTTTCCAAATGAATTCTGTCATATTTTCTAGTTCTATAAAATAATTTTTTGGCAGTTCAATTGCTATGGCACTGAGCAATTAGACCAATTTAGGCCAAATTTTCATTTTTGTTATATTAGGTCAGCCTACCCATGAACAATTGATATTTTTCCAGTTTTTTAGATCTGACTTTATTTGTGTGAGAAGTGTTTTTTGAAATTGTGTTCATATAATTCCTGGGTTGGTCTTGGCAGATAGACACCACAATATTTTCTTGTGTCTACAGTAATTTTAAATTGAATTTCTCTTTTTATATCTTGTTGATAGGCCAGTACTATATAGAAATACTGATGATTTCTATAGGTTTTTTTTTTTTTTTGGATAATTTCCTAGGATTCTTTAAGCATATTTTCACATCATCTGCAAAGTGATAGTTTTATTTCCTCATTGCCTAATTCCCTTAGAATTTCTTTCCTTTCATTCTTTTTCTTTTCTTATTGCTAAAGCCAACATTTTAGCACAATGTTGAATAGTGGTGATAATGGACATCCTTGTTTCACACCTGATCTTATGGGAACATGTCAAGCCTTTCTCCATAATGCTTCTATTCATTTTATGTAGATATTGCTTATTATTTTAAGTTAAGTTCCTTTTATCTTTATGCTCTCTAGTGTTTTTAATAGGAATGGGTGCTGTATTTTGTCAAAAGCTTTTTCTGTGTCATTATCATATATTTCTGTTGATTTTGTTATTGATATAGTTGATTATGATAATAGTTTTACTGATATTGAATGACCCTGCATACCTGGTACAAATCCTACTTGGCCATAGGGTACTATCCTGTTGATAAATTGCTGTAATCTCTTTGCAAATATTTTATTTAAAATTTCTGCATCAATATTCATTAGGGAGATTGGTCTGTGATTTTCTTGCTCTTTTTTGTTCTTCCAGATGTACGTATCAGTACCATATTTGTGTCATAGAAGAATGTGGCAGGACACCTTCTTTACCTATTTTTCCAAATACTTTACATAGTTTCTAGCAACATTACTATTCAATATTGTATTAAAATGTTAGCTTTAGCAATATGAGAAGAAAAAGAAATGAAAGGAATTAGAGTAGGTAATGATCAAATTATCACTCTTTGCAGATGATATGATGGTATACTTAAAGAATCCCAGAAAATCAACTAAAAAACTGCAAGTAAGAATTCACAACTTTAGCAAAGTTGCAGGATACAAAATAAATCCACATAAATCATCAGCATTTCTACATGTTACCAACAAATTCCTGGACCAAAAAATGCAAAGAGAAATTCTATTTAAAATATAGATAATAAATGTAGATAATACAAAATATTTGGGAGTCTAATTGCTAAGGCAAAGTCAAGACTATAAGAACATAATTACAAATCACTTTTCATATAAATAAAGTCAGATGTTATCAACTGGAAGAATATCAAGTGCTCAAGGGTAGGCCATGCTAATATAATAAAAATGACAATTCTACCTAAGTTAATCTACTTAATCAATGCCATAACAATCAAAATGCCAAGAAATTATTTTACAGAGCTAGCAAAAATAATAAAGTTCTACTAGAAAAACAAAAGGTCAAGAATTTCAAGGAAATTCATGAAACAAAATGCAAGTGAAGGTGGTTCAGCTGTACCAGACCTAAAACTATATTATAAAACAGCAGTCATCAAAACCATTTGCTACTTGTTAAGAATCAGAGTAGCTGATCAGTGAAATAGGTTAGGTTCACTAGAAGCAATAGTAATTTAGTGATTGATAAACCCAAAGACCTTACCTTCTGGGATAAGAACTCACTATCTGAAAAAAAATGCTGGGAAATTGGGAAAGTAGTATGGCAGAAACTGGGCATTGCCCTACACTTAACACTTTATACCAAGATAAAGTCAAAATGAGTTCATGATTTAAACATAAAGAGTATTAGTATAAGCAAATTAGAAAAAAACAAAGTTTAGTCTATGTCACAGATCTGTGGGAATGGAAGGAATTTGTGGCCAATGAAGAACTAGAGTACATTATGAAATGCACAATAGATAATTTTTATTATATGAAGTTAAAAAGTTTTTGCACAAACAAAACCAATGCAGACAAGATAAGAAATGAAGTAGAAAACTGGGTAAGAAATTTATATCCAAGGTTTCTGATAAAGGTTTCATTTTTTAAAAAATAGAGACTTGACTCAAATTTATAAGAATACAAGCCATTTTCCATTTGATAAATGATCAAAGGATATGGATAGGCAATTTTCAGATGAAGAAATTAAAACCATTTCTGGTCATAAGAAAAAATGCTCTAACTCACTACTGATCAGAGAAATGCAAATTAAGACAACTCTGAGATATCACTACATACTTCCCAGATTGGCTATGATTGACAGGAAACGATAATAATTAATGTTGGAAGGGATGTGGAAAAACTGGGACATTAATACATGTTAGTAGAATTGTGAACTGATCCAACCATTCTGGAAAGCATTATGGAACTACAGCCAAAGAGCTATCAAACTGTTTATATCCTTTGATCTAGAAGTTTTTCTACTGGGCATATATCTTAAAGAGAACCTAACAAAGAGAAAAGGACCCACATGTGCATGTGCAAAAATGTTTGTAGCAAACCTTTTTGTAGTGGCAAGAAACCGGAAACTGAGTGGATGTCCATAAGATGGAGAATGGCTGAATAAGTTATGGTATATTAATGTTATGGAAACTTATTTTTTTCTATAAGAAGTGATCAGGGTTGGATTTCAGAAAGTCCTGAGGAGACATACATGAACTGATGCTGAGTGGAATAGAGCCAATAGAACTTAGTGCATAGTGACAACAGGAATTTGTGATCATCAATGGGGTGATTGAGGCTAGTTCCAGTGGACTTATGACAGAGAGAGCCATCTGCATCCAGAAAGAGGACTGTGGGGATTAAGTGTGCATCACAACATAGTATTTTCACCTTAAAATAAAGTAAAATTTCCCCTAATAACTGTTTTGGCTATGTCCCATAGGTTTTGGTATTATTTAATTTCCAATTGGTTTTTAGCCTATCTTTTCCTGGCCCTTTATTTTTTATTGCATCATGGTCTGAAAAGAAATCATTTACTATTTCTGCTTTTCTGCATTTGATAATGAAGTTTTAATGCCCTAATACATGGTCAGTTTTTGGTAAGTGCCATGTACTACCAAGAAAAAAGGTGTATTCCTTTCTATCTCTATTCAGTTTTCTAGAATTGTATTAACCTCTCCAGTTTCTTTTTTGTTTATTTTGTGTTAGATTTGTCTGATTCTGAGAGAAGAAAGTTGAAGTCTCCCATTAATACAGTTTTGTAACATAATTTATATTTCCTCATAACTGGCTTAATATATTTATGAATTTATGTGCTCAACCACTTGGTGCATATACATTTAGTGTCCTTGCTACTTTATTTTTTTTATGTTACCTTTTATCACAATGTACTTTCCTTCCTTATCCCTCTTAATTAGATCTATTTTTGATTTTTTCTTTATCTGAGACCAGAATTTCTACTCCTGCTTTTTTTTTTTAAATTTAGGTGAGGCATAATAAATTATTTTCCAGCCTTTTGCCTTTACTCTGTATGTGTCCCTCTGTGTGAAATGTTTCTTGAAAACATCATATGGTAGGATTCTTTTTTTAATCCACTGCTATTCCCTTCTGTTTTATGAAGAATCCATCCTATTCATATTCACAGTTATGATTATCAGTTCTGTATTTCTCTCCATCTTATTTGTTCCCCTGTATATATTTTTATTTGGTCTTTCCATCCTCTTTTCCTTAATAGTGTTTTTTTTAAAACCATCCCACCCACTACCTTATTTTCTATCATCCACTCCTCCATGCTTTTCTTACCTTTTTTTCCTAGTGTTTCTGCCCTTCTTTCCCTCCATTTTCTTTCCTCTTTCTTCTCCTATTTCTTTATAGGATTAGATAAATTTATATACCCAACTGAATGATTAAGTTATTCCCTCTTTGAACCAAAACTGATGAAATCAAGCTTCAGACAAGACTCATCCCTCTCCCTTCTTTCTCTCAATTATAATAGATCTTTTGGGTCTCTTCATGTGACTTAATTGTCCCATCATACCTCCCCTTTCTCTTTCTACCAGCGTAGTCCTTTTTCCACTCCTTAAAGTCTTTTTCTTTGATATCATCACATAGGAGTTCATTTACAATCATATAATCTGTCCAAGTGATGACCCCCTCTGTCTGTCACAGTAAAGACACAATTCTCAAGACTTATAGATAACATTTTCCCATCTGAGGATGTAAACAGTTTAATCTTTAAATAATATTATATTTGTCCCCAATTTACCTTTCTATGCTCGTCTTGAGTCTTTTTTCAATAGAAATGATTGAAAGTCCCTTATTTCATTGAAGATCCATCTTCTCTCCTGAAAGATGATGCTGAGTTTTGCTGGATAGTTAATTCGTGGTTGTAACCCCAGAATATGGGGTTTTTTCCTTCCAGAATATGATATTCCAGATCTTTGTATTCTTTATTGTAGAAGCTGCCAGATCCTGGGCAATCCTGACTGTTGCCCCTTAATATTTGAATTGTTTTTGTCTAGCAGCTTGCGATATTTTTTTCTTGAGATTATAGTTCTGGAGTTTTGAAACAATGTTCTTTGGGCTTTTCTTTGTGGGATCTCTTTCCAAAGGGGTTCAACAGATATTATAAATGTGTATTTCCCACTCTGTTTCTAGAGTATTGGGGCAATTTTCATTAATGATGTTTTAAAGAATGCTATCCAGGCTCTTTTTTCAGTCATGGCCAATTCAAGTAGGCCAATAATTTTTAAATTGTCTCTTCTTGATCTATTTTCCAGGTCAGCTATTATTCCAAAGAGGTATTTCACATTTTGTTCCTTTTCTTCATTCTTTTTAGTTTGTTTGATTCTTCTTGTCTCACAGAGTCATTCGCTCCAATTTGCCCTGTTCTAGTTTTTAATGTGTGATTTCTTCAGGTAACATTTGCATCTCTTTTTCCATTTGGTTAATTCTACTTTTTAAGAAGTTATTTTCTTCAAACAAATTTTTTCCTTCCTTTTCCAAGCTACCTCTCTCAGGCATACCTCTCATTTTTTCTCATTTTATTCTACCTCTTTTGTTTTCCTTTTAAAGTCTTTTATGAGCACTTCCAAGAAGGTTCTTTTGGCTTGTGACCAATTCATATCACCCTTTGAGATTTCCTCTTTGAGATCTGGACATTTTGTCTTCATTAGAGTTGGCATTTTGATTTTCCCTGCCACCATAATGGCTTTCTATGGTCAAGGTTATTTTCTGTTTCTTATTCACTTTCTTTCCTTTTCTTTTGGTATTTCCTCTTTTTTACTTTTATGGTTGTGCTTTGCCGCTGAGGTAAAAAGGACACTGTCCTAAGCTTCCTGTGCAGCTCTGAGCCTTGGCTTTGAGCACAGGGACCCATGGGTTTACCCAGGGTAGCTTTATGTGCTCTTTTCAGGAAACAGCTTGGTTTTTCAGAATTTTACTTCTGAGCTGGGACTGGGGACTGCCCTGCTGGTTTGCTCTGCTACTGAGCCAGGACCTAGATCTAAATTGCTAATCTGTTGTGATTAAAACCCTCACAATGGCTTTCTCAGTCCTTGACTGAGCTGGGCTGAATATCTCTTCTACCCCAATGAGACTGACTTTTCTTGACATTTTTCCAATCTATCTTGAGCTGTAGAGTGATTTTATCCCATCAAACTCTGTTCAGAGGCTTAGTTTTATGTCATTTTGGGGGGAAACTGGAAGAGCTGGAACAGTTTTTTGTCTTCACTTTGCCATCTTTTACTATTTCTTTTGGATATGATGGAGATTCTATTTTTTTAGAATCATTAGAATAACAGACCTGGAAGGGACTTTAGAAAGTTCTCTTTTTCCATTCCCCTGTTTTATAGAAGCTCAAGAGGCGACTATATAGCAAAGCAAATGGAGCACTGAGCCTGGAGTCAGAAAATCACTTAACCTTATTTCACTTTCATCCACTGGAGAAGGAAATAGTAAATAACTCAAGTATCTTTGCCAAGAATAACCTGTGGACAATATTGGTTTTCTAAGATTTATAGTGTCTCAAAGAGTCAAACAAAACTGAATGACTAAGGAAGAATAAACTAAGGCTCAGAGAGGTTTACTTCTCAAACTGTCCTCCCCTTTTATAGCCTCTCCCTCTTTTTTGTCCTTTTCCCTTTTATTTTCATTCTCTCATCTATTAGCCTCCCCCTTTCCTTTTGCCTTTTCCCTCCTACTTCCCTATAGGGTGACTCAAGTTTCTCTATCAGACTAAATATATCTGATATTCTCTCTTTGAGCCAAATTTGATGAGATTTAAGTTCATACAATGTTCACCCCCCCCCCCACCTTCTTTCCCTCAACTCTATTAGGACTTTTTTGTATCCATATGATATAATTTACCCCATTTAACCTCACCTTTCTCCTTCTTGTAGTACAATCCCTTTTCTACCCCTAGTTTCTTTTCTATATCATCACAGTAAAGTCAAATTATATCTACACTCTCTATACCGCTAACAAAGATATAATTCTCAAAAGTTAAACATATCATCTTCCCATATATAGATGCAAACATTTTAAGCTTTAAAAACATAGTTTTGTTTTCCCTTCCCTTTTTATACTTCTGTTGAGTTCTGTATTTGAAAATCAATTTTTCTGTTCAGCTCGGGTCTTTTCATCAAAAATAAATGAAAATTCCTTATTCCATTGAATGTCCATCTTTTCCCCTGAAAGATAATGCTTAGTTTTGCTGGATAATTGATTCTTGGCTCCAGTCCAAGTGACTTTGCCCTCCAGAATATATTCCAGGCCCTTCAATCCTTTAAACTGGAAGCTGCTAGATCATGGGTAATTTTGATTATGCTCTTTGATATGCAAATTCTTTCTTTCTGGCTACTTGTAGTATTTTCTCCTTGATCTGATAATTCTGTAATTTAGCTACAATGTTCCTTGGAGTTTCCATTTTGAAGCCTTTTAGGAGGTGATTGTTGAATTCTTTAAATGGCTATTTTACTTTATACTTTTAGGATATCAGGGCAGTTTTCCTGAATGATATCCTGGAAGATGTAGCTAGGTTTTTCTGTTTTCATCATGTTTTCTGGAAGTTCAATAATTCTTAGATTGTCTCTCCTGATCTGTTTTCCATGTCAGTTGTTTTTCCAATGAGGTATTTCACATTTTCTTCTATTTTTTCATTTTTTGGTTTTGTTTCACTGATTCTTCATTTCTCATTGAGTCATTCATTTCCATTTGTCCAATTCTAATTTTTAGTGAATTATTTTCTTCAATTAGCTTTTTTGTCTTCTTTTGCATTTAGTCAATTGAACTTTTAACCGAATTGTTTTGTTCAATGGATGTTTTCCATTTCAAAAATTGTTTTTCAAGGAGATGTTTCCTTTTTTCATTTCACCAACTATTTTTAAAAAGTGATTTTCTCCAATTTCTATGTTTCCTTTTCCAGAGCTCTCATTTTCTTTCTCTGTTTTTTTCTCTCTTTTAAGATACTTTTTGAATTCTTCCAAGAGGGCCTT
This sequence comes from Sarcophilus harrisii, assembly GCF_902635505.1. Classification (NCBI taxonomy): domain Eukaryota; kingdom Metazoa; phylum Chordata; class Mammalia; order Dasyuromorphia; family Dasyuridae; genus Sarcophilus; species Sarcophilus harrisii. Next base: position 506,144,781 of record NC_045427.1, on the reverse strand, counting down.
TTGAGATGGAGAACAACTTATATCAATCTTTGAGGCTTCATCTGGAACCATTTTACCTTTATTGTCCTCAGTATTTTGGGTCTGTTCTTCTCTCTCTCCATAAAAGTTATCTATAGTCAGAGTTCTTTTTGATTTTTTGCTCATTTTCAAAGGTTGAGTCTGCCCTCATGGCAAAAACCCTAAGAGACAACAATAGCTTTATGCTGCTCTGGGACCAGTGCGTCTAGTTTCCTTACTCTGCTAAGTAGACATGGCCAAGTTCTGCTTGTTGTTCTGGGGTTCAGGGGCTCACTATTTGAGGTACTGTTGGAAGTCTCACTGCTAGTCTGCTGGTCCACTATCTTCTGAACTACTATGGAGTAGCAAATACTATTGTAATTTGGCTAAGAGCCTCCCAGTAGATTCTCCTTGACAGTGGATGCTGTTCTGTCCTATGTCTTCCTACACTACATTGCATCTCCCCTGGGCTGCAACACCCCTTGTTCAATTGAGATAGACTTTCCTGAAGTTTTTTCAAAATATTTTCCGCTGGAAACTTGTTACTCACCAAATATTTGTGGGTTGTCACTCTAAAACCCAATCAGAGGCTTGATCTGGTGTTGATCTGAGGGAAGCCAGGAAGGGATCAGACAAAAACGTATCTTCTCTCTGCCTTCTTGGCTTCACCACCAAGAGGTTTGTATAAAACCAAATTAGGAATCCAAGTCCCCTGACTCCCAGTCAAATGATATTTACACTATATCACGTCTTTTTATAGTGGCAAGGAATTGGAAACTGAGTGGATGTTCTTCAGTTGGAGAATGGCTGAATAAGTTTTGGCATATGAATGTTATGGAATATTATTTTTATAAGCAACGATCAGCATGATGATTTCAGAAAAGCCTAGAGAGACTTACATGAACTGATACTAAGTGAAGTTAGTAGAACCAAGAGAACACTGCACACAGCAACAACAATATTATGTGATGATCAACTCTAATGGATGTGGCTCTTTTTCACAATGATATGATTCAGGCCAATTTCAATAAAATGTGATCGAGAGAGCTATCTGCATCCAAAAAAAGGACTGTGGGGACTGAATGTGGATCACAACATAGTATTCTCTACTTTTTTGTTTTTGTTTGCTTGCTTTGCTTTTCTTTCTCATTTTTCCCTTTTTGATTTGATTTTTCTTGTGCAGCATGATAAATGTGGAAAGAGGTAAAGAAAAATTGAACATCTATAAGAAATGACCAGCAGGATGAATACAGAGAGGCTTGGAGAGACTTACATGAACTGATACTAAGTGAAATGAGCAGAACCAGGAGATCATTATATATTTCAACAACGATACTGTATGAGGATGTACTCTGATGGAAGTGGATATTTTCAACATAGAGAAGATTTAACTCAGCTCCAATTGATCAATGATGGACAGAAGCGGCTACACCCAGAGAAGGAACACTGGGAAATGAGTATAAACTGTTGACATTTTTGTTTTTCTTCCCAAGTTATTTTTACCTTCTGAATCCAATTCTCCCTGTGCAACAAGAGAACTGTTTGGTTCTGCACACATATATTGTATCTAAGGTATACTATAACATATTTAACATGTATAAGACTGCTTGTAATCTAGGGGAGGGGGTGGAAGGAAGGAAGGGAAAAGTCGAAACAGAAGTGAGTGCAAGGGATAATGTAAAAAAAAATTACCTAGGCATATGTTCTGTCAATAAAAAGTTATAATAAAAAATTTTTAATAAAAATAAATAAATGAAATTTTAAAAAAGAAAAAACAAGAAGAATTGAACATGTTTAACATATATTCGATCACCTACTGTCTAGGGAAGGGGATGAGGAGAAGAGAGGGAGAAATATTTGGAACACAAGATTTTGCAAAGGTAAATGTTGAAAACTATATTTGCGTATATTTGGAGAAAAAAGCTATAATTTAAAAAAAGAAACATTTGTGATCATCTCCAACATAGGATTATAGATTTAGATCTAGAATGGATTTTAACCCAGTCATCCTGACTTCAATTCTTACACTTGATCCACTAAGTGCTGCCTTCATTGATAGATGTAGTTTACTCTCTTCATTTTACTATGATCTAGAATGGTCAAATGTTCACTATCCAAATTTTCTGCATCAATGTCACCCAATTAAATTAAGATCACATGATTTGATAATGTTCATATAGTTAGTAAGTTGCAGTCAGAATTCAAATCTAGACCTTTTGACTTCAAATCCAAGGCTCCTTTTTAATTGTACCATACCTGGTACCACACCATTCCTTTTTCCCCAATGAGAGTGCTTATTTAAATGGTCTCTATAATAAACATTTTCATTTTTCAGTGATATATTTTTCCTTGAATCTTTCATCCTTAAGTCAACCACTGACTTGGTAGGCATTAAGCAATTTGCCAATGTAATTCAGGAGGCCTAAGTTAGAACACATTTATACAATTATTTCTCTAATAACAATGAAACCACCAAAGCAAACCAAATGATACAACATTTCCTATCCAATAGTCTTCTTTATATAAAATACAAAGAAAAAAGAAACTAGAAGGCATGTTTGGCAATGGACCTGCATTAATCCAGAAAAGTTTAGCTCTTTCATTCTTCTGTCTTTATGCTTCAGTTTCTCCCTTGGATAATCTTTTTCTCTTATTAATTCATCAGCTAGTTGTTAAACATTTCACTACTATGTTCAATTGTGCCTAGTGTTTTTTATGCAGACATATAACAAAGAATCCTTACCCTAAATAAGTCTGTCATCTCACTGACACAATGGAAATGATATACATTAAATAATATGATAGTAGTGAAAGCAGCACTATGATTTAGTGCCAAAATGAGTGGTACTGGTATTGAATCATACATTGCTTTCACTACTATTAAATTATTTCATGGGTGAAATTTCTCAGACTAAACTGCCTCATATTCCAACCCTTCTGCAGAGAGCACCACTTCATTGGATTTGAATGCCAAATGTACACTTGCCAAAAAGACTTTTATGGAGAACTCACACTGGATAAGCAATATCACTCAATGCATTCTGAGCTCCTATTGGTCTCATCAGCCACAGTCAGATACACTGTAACTTGACTCTAATATAGTAATGTCATTTTCGTACTTTCTGAGAACAAAAGGACAATAATTACAATGATTCAGTGCCAAAATGAGTGATATTGCTAATATGAGCCATAAATATTCAGAAAAGGAAGAGAATAATGAAAGCTAAAAGGGGCAAGGAAATATTCTATATTAGATAATCTAAAAAAATATGACTCTTAGCACCTTCTTCCCTACTTTCCACCACTCTAGAGAAGAAAAAGAAAGAGAAAAATAGATGATGATGTGAGAATAATGGCAATGATGATAACAACAATAATAATGTGAATCAGCATAGTACAGTGGCTTAATGAGCTGCCTTCAAGTCAAAATGGCCTGGGTTCAAATCTTGTCCCTCACAAATACTTGCCCCTCACATATACTCCAGGCAGGAGTAATTTAACTTCTCAGTGCTTCCAGGCAACTTTCTAACTTACGGAACCAATGCCAATCTGTAGAGTGATTTTCCTATAATAATGAGGGCCAATCAAAAAGACACAAATTATGGTTAATCTAGGCCTACTAATGAACTCATTGAAGGCAGGTGTACCTTCTATCATATCCATATTTATCTTGAGGTTCAGTTTACTGCTTTTGACTGAAGAAGCATGGACTCGAAATAGCAATGGTATGGTCGATAGAAACTTGGTTTAGTTTCTTCATGCACAGAAACATGATAGGAAGAGCTCAAGGAACAGATAGGCTAATGTCTGAAATATAAATTATGTGAAGGGCAGCAAAGTAAAGTAAAAAAGGAAACATAATTTGAAGCCAAATTGGGGGATAAGGTGTAGTCCTTGAAAGCCAGGCTAAAGAATATTTTGGACTCTGAGTCTTATCCAGGATATCCCTAGAATGCGATCAAAGATCCATCATTAAAAGAATAAGAAGATGAGTAACATCCTGCCATTAGTCTGATAACAAACTTTGGGTTTTTCTTTAACACACCAATACCTTCCTCTATTCCCTAATGTTAGATACCATTAGGAAAGTTTCCTCTACATTACATTCCCATATAATCTCCTGAATTTGTCATTCAACTTTCAAAAGGCAGGTTCTATTCTTTGTGTCAGTGACTATGCATAAAACTCTGCCTATCCTTTCTCATTTGAGGTTTGATATAGTGAATAATCCAAGATGAACAGAAATGGTTAGATTCTGGGTGACGGATTTAATTATTCCTCCCCAAACCTACCCCTCTTCCAAACCTTTCTATGACTTGGAAAAAACTGCTGTTATTCCAGTCACCCAGGGTCTACAAGCATTCTGTTAGCATTGCCTGCAATTGTAGAGAATTCTCGGAATTTTATTTTGGGGACCATAATGTAGCATAAATATTATGTAATTAGAAAAATTATTTTATGCATATTTCATAGAATCCTAGATCCTCAGAATTGGAAAGTCCTTAAGTAGTTGATGACTTCAACCTTTACAAGAAACATTGTATCTTTTGTAATATCCACTAGTATTCATCTTGTCTTTGATCCATACCCTCCAGCAATGGAAAATTCACTACATTCTGAATCAGCCTATTTTTTCTGTTTTTGGATTACAAGAATTGTTATATAATTCTTCATATTGATTTAATGTCTGCCTACTTTTAGCTTCTACTGATTAGTCTAATTTCTGCCATCTACAAAACACTGGTAGGAAAAATCCCTTCAATATTTTAAGACTATGGTAATATTTCTGTTATTGTCTCTTCTATGGTCTAAGCACCAAGTTCTATCAATGTCTTCACATATTATTTTTAATTATCTCACTCTCCTAATCTTTCTTTACCAATATTCCTTCTAAAATTGTGGCATATAGAACTGCACATTGTAATTCAGATATAATCATATTAGTACCCAATGTAGCAGGACAATTGCCTCCTTCACCTTGGATGCCATATTTGAGTGATACAGTTTATGATTACGTTATTTTTTTTTAACTTTCATTTCATGCCACCAACTGATATAAAGCTTATCATTTTTATAACTTATTTCTATTTCCTCCCCTGTGCTTTGGCAGTTGTTTCCTTCAAGGTAAATGCTAATCTTTAAAATTTGGGGGATAGAATTTATTTTGCTATATTTGATCCTTCATTCCGTCCTGTCAAGCTCTTTTCTAGATCTTGACTTAGTTACCCAACATATTAACTATTCATTCAAGCTCACTGCCATTTGGTGATTTTTAAAGTTTTGTTCTTCTTTCAGATAACTTAAAAAATAGGGAAATGGGAAAGCCCTACCACACACCAAAACTGCCATCTTTTCAGATTGAGATTTATTCAGTGGAAAGAATGCTAAATTTGAAGTTCTGTTCCTATTGACATTACTTATAGCTATGTGACTTTGAATAAGTTAAATAATCTCTCTAGACCTCAGTTTTCTTATCTATGAAATGGTGGAAAGGGAACTAAACTTTTAAGTTTCCTTCTTTCTTTATATCTATAATCCTATGTTTCCAGTCACTTTGAATTTAAGCATCCAACCAGCTAAGATTCTTCCTAATTCCCACTATAACTAGTGAAAATGAAAGTTAGATAGTGATATACCTTGCTGAAATCCAGGTTTATAATTTCTATAGTATTTCCTTGATTGTTAAATTTATGGTGGGTTTTTTTTGATATGCAAAACTTAACTTCTAATGGGGAAAATTCATATATGACAGTTATACTTCACATGATGGCAAGTTATGGGTATTCAGACAATTCTACAAACAATGACTAATTGATACACCCCAGATCAGAGTAAGGTATATTCTATTACCTTTGTGGCTCCAGACTCCAAGTTTTGCTTTTTAAAAATGAAGGGAGTATCTTTTACCCAGGTTGTGATCGAGTATTTTCTTCATAGAACCAATGTATCCCATTGAATAGGGTCAGGAGATTTGGTTCTAGAGATAAGCTCCATCATTGTGTGGGCACTAAACATTTCTCCATGTCTTCTACCACTGCATCTTTAATTTCTGCAGGGTTATTAGCTAGTGCCATGCTACCATTTTCAAAAAGAGAAAGTACTCAAGGCCATTTGAGTGCCAGAAATCACTGAGGTTTGAACAAATTTGATCGAAGTTTGGAAGATATACATTGACAGAACTTAGCAATCCTTGACCACAAGAACTATACTGTCACTGATATTACTATATCTTTCTTATTTATTATACAGGTTTCTTATTACAGGTTTTAGCAACATTTTTCTGCATATAGTGGTCTCCAAAAGGCAAATTTAATTATGTCTTTTAATGAAGACATTAATGTATTTAAGTATAACTCTGAGAAATGAATATCATGACCTATTATAATAGAAAATTATGTCTATCTGTGCTATGGAGTTCTTGCATCATTATGAAGATCTAAGCTATAAATAGATGAAAGAAGCATAAGTAATAAAAAAATGGTAATTTTGACTAATGAATTAAAAGCCAGTCTGAATTTATAGACTATTTAAAAAATAAATGTCATTCTATTATTTTGAACCCACACAATATTTAACAGTTACCTAGTATTTTATATAAATAGACATACATGATTCATAAATCATTAAGCCTAAGACCTACAGATCCTTTAATAGATTAGAAAACTGATTCTCAGAGGTATAGTAACTTCCTCAAATTCATAAACTTACACTCCAGAGAAGATGAGAACTCATTTCTTTTGACTCCCAATCCAGCTTTGTTTCCAAGACACTTTACTGTTTACTCAATCCAAACGTAATGGGATTATTCAATTAAACACTAAAGCTAGTACAAAATTAATTTCCATTATTAAAAGCATTGAATTTAGTAGGTTAAAGCCATTCAGTACAAAAGGAGATATATTTTCTCTTTTTTTATAAAAATCTAGAGAAAGCAATGTCTGCGCTATATGACAAGTTGCTTTAAACGCTTGTTGTTGCTTGGAATAGGTTTTCCCCTTCAGACTATATAAAACCAATCCATTCTTCAGTATCTAAATAAGTTCTTACTTCCTCTTTGACACTTCCCTTGATTTCTGCAGCCTTAAATAACTTTCATGTTATTCTGAACTTAAAGCCTGCATTTATAATTTGTATGAAAACATTTTTTTTCTTTTCCATGCTTATATTTTAAATAAGAATGACACTTTATTAAAGCAATAAAAGCTAATAAAGTAGTACCAATCATACTGTATAACCTTCATGTTACTCTGAACTTAAAGCCTTAAGTTTGTATCAAACCATTTTGTAAAATTTTCTGTGCTTATATTTTAAATAAAAATATGACACTTTATTAAAGCAATAAAAGCTAATAAATACTAATCATAGTGTATAATTATAAAATCAAAGATTGGCTAAATAGTAGTCTCTTCAAGGCTGTTACAGTAACAACTCATTTCCATCTAAGTTTGTAAGAGTTTCATAATATACTTTCTTTATAATAACTTTGTAACATAATTAGTAAAATTATTTTCTTCACTATATAATTAGGAAAGTGGGAATTAGAAAGATTAAGTGATTCATACAACTTGTGTCAGGGCCAGAATTAGAATCCAGAATCTACCTCCTTTTCCTTATTCTTTCAGTACAGCACTTCTAGATACTATGAGATTAAATCAAATCCATTCCCTCTTTCAAGAGGAAAGCAGATAAACGGATGAATAAATGGGATTTTTCCCTTACTGCTGTAAAAAAGAAAATATCAGAAGAAGAGGGCCAGTCACCATTTCTTTGCTACCTTATAGAGCTGGGGACCATGAAATACATCCCAAGAGTAATTTCTTCTAGTCTGGCAAAAGCATTTGTTTTCATAAAGACTTGTAGGGGAAGGAGAATGAAGGAAAAAAGGCCCTGAGATTCTAAGCCAAACCCAAATTTTAGGACAATGATGTCCCAGAAGATAAAGATTGCTGGTTGTTGCTGTGGGTATAAGAACTGGAGAACAGGATTTGAGTGCTCCACTTTGCACATTATGGGTTTGAGTGTACACACACACACACACACACACACATACACACACACACATATACACACACACACATCTACTTATGAGTAGAGTTTTATTTTAGTGGGAGAGGAGTAATAAAATGAAAGCAGTGATTGGGTACCCCACTATATAGCATTCAGATGTAGAATAATACCATGAGACAGCTAGATGATGCAATGGTAACAGCAATGGTCTTGGAATTAGGAAGAATCTTATTTGTGAGTTTCAATCTACTTTCAGACACTTAAATAACTGTGTGACCAGGGGCAAATGTCTTAATCCCTCTGCCTCAGTTTGCTCAACTGAGGAAATGGCAAACCACTTTAATATTTATGCCAAAAAAAAAAACAAACAAATATGGAATCACAGTGAGTCAGGCATGACTGAAATGAACAATGAACATATAATATTTTATATGTGCAGGTATGTGTGTAGGTGCATATTACATGTATAACATATATGTGCTTCCTCTTTGGATATGGAAATTCCCAGATTTCATCATTTTAGGCAAATCCAAGCATAGATACTTTTTCCACTAATGCAAATCAGCAATATATCTTATTATCTGAGGATGTTGCTTTCAAGTACTGAAATATTAAGTGAAAATGACTTGCAAAAGTTCACAGAATCTAGATTCAGAGGCCCTTGGTTCAAGTCAGTGTCTTATAATTATCAGCTATGTGGCCTTGATCAGGTCAGTTAACTTCTCTGGGTCTCAATTTGTTGAACTGAAAAAGGAAGCGTTGGACAAATTGGTCTTTGTGATTTTTTTCCAGCCCTAACTCTGAGAATCTTTTTAAGTTGAATGTGTGTCAGAGACTACTTGAACCACAGGTCTTGTTGACTCCAAGACCTTCTATCTGTTATGCTATACCACCTCCTGACTGTGAACATGTACAAATTTTCTACACTTGGCACATTAAAAATAGCAGAATCATATTTCTTTTGACCTTGATTTTTCCATTTTACTTTCATGTAATATCCATTCTTCTTCCCTTCTACATTAATTCCTTCATATGCTACATTTACTTTCATGTAAATGTGTGTGCTTACTCAAGACCTCTGTTTACCTACTCACATCTCATGAATAAAACACAAAATAAGAAATAGCCATATTCAGTATATATACTTTTTTTTAAAGATTCAAAAGCCAGACCCTAGGATTTGCAGATGAGATTGGGAAATCTTCAGTACCTCTTTAGAGACTAATATTTCATTTTTTTATTCTATTTCTTCTCTGAAAGAGATTTTTCCAATAAAAAAACATGGGCTTAGTATAAAACTAGGATCTGATGAGCTGGAGGTCAATATTTCCTAAACTCCATCTATCACTTAGGCAAAAAGCAAAACCTTGCTAGGCAGAACCATTTTCATAACTCAATCCCCATATATTTCTTGCTATTTGATTCCCTGACTTCTATATATCTTCCTTTCTTTCTCAACATAACCTTTCAGAATAATAATAGACCTTTTCATGATACCATAGTAGTAAGTAGCAGAAATGAGTTTGAACTCCATTCCTGTTAATTCAAATCCAGCAATCCATCCATCAACACTACCTATAGTATCCTAGAAATCCAAAAGAAGAGTGAAACATTTGTCCCAGACTTCAAATTTCTTATAATCCATTTGGGGAGAAAAAATGGAATTGAATTGATTTAAGGTGAAATGAGGGTAGTCTTGAGGGGCTGCAGGGTATGAATGGTATTGTAAAGGAAGAACACAAAATAAGGCTGAATAAATGTGACTTCTTTTCAGAAAAGTGGAAAAACTGTCCTGATCCAGGGATGCTAGAGATAATTTGGTTAGGACTAAGGCAGGGATGCTTAATATAGGGTTAAAAAAAAAAAAGACTGTTAAAAGTGAATGGAGAAAATTATATCTTCACTTTCACTAAGCTCTCTTTTAAATTTTCTTTAATTATGAATGGGACCCAAGACATTATTCTGAGAAAGATTCCCTAGGCTTTACCAGATTGCCAAAGGAAGTTCATGATACATTAAAAAAAATGTAAAGAACCTCTCATCCAGGATGGCCAAATAATGGAGGGCAAAGCACAGGATTTTTGATTCAATGGTAGGCAATATGAAGCCAATATATGATTGTAAGCAGATAGCAATATTTCTCTCCTCCAGTGCTTACAAGTTATACTATTCATTCATCACAGGTTTTAGAGTCCCTTACTAGGAAGAAAGGTGGCCAGAGGCCAGAGGATCATGGGAATTCTCCTGGAGTGCTAAATGACTAGTCATTCCATAGGTGATAGATAATGGGCTCCTATTTTGATCAAATAAACTCTTTGCCAAGTTAAGGTCACCAAAATACCACAATCATTTTTTTTGAAACCAACCGATTGTCAAGCTGTTCACAAGCTTCTCCCAAAAGAATCATTTGAGTCCATGAAACCCACAAGGCAAAATTGGAAATCTTAGAGGCTACAAAAAAAGAAGAAACAGAAATGATGATCTTGGCTTCCTGTCTGAGACCTATAGGGCAATTATAGCCACAAATAGTAAACTTCAACTCTTACAATCTCCTTGCTGACCTACTTTAAGAGTGAACTGCAGAATGGAAGTTTCCCTATAGGAATTCTTTGGCATTTGATGAATGTAGAGATCAGCATTAAGAGATCATAGTTTGCAAATTACCCAAAAAGAAAATAGCCAGCACTGAATTTCCTGGGTCAAAATGTTTTTTTTTCTAATAGTGTTTTGAAATGTGCTTGTGGAAAAGGTTTTATAGTATACATCATATCCCTGCTGAGATATGAATTGAAAAGCTGTAATTCAACATAGCTTATTATTTGTTCAGCCTAACAGTGTACATCTTTTTTCTTTTTATTCCATTGTAAACAAAGCAAGCAAATTTAAAATTAACACCATGGCACTTCTGTTCCTTAATTCAGAAAATAAAATGGAAAAGAGGAAGGCATGAACAGAACGAAGGACTTGGGTAATGCAGACAAAGTACACAACAACCTAGAGAAAGAGAAGCAAAAACCAAGACAATGACTCTATTTCCTCATCAACTTATATAGTAAGCAAATTCTGCAGTGAACTCTACTATGCTTCTAAAATAACTTATTAATAATAATCATATTGCTTCTTACCATCCTTGGGTACCTATTTATATTTTTGTAAATTTGTGTAAATATAAATAAAGAAGATAAAACAATATTTTCTTTGAGTTACATGAATTCAAGTATGATGAAGGAATATAAAGCAGGAACATCAGGTTGGAATTTTAGTGATGCATGTGTATAGTACTTATGCACATAGCTACAATATATAAAGATCAAAATCCCTGTACTTCAAGTCCTCAACACATACATATATGCATATACTCACATGTATGTGCACAACACGATATTATAGACATTCCAAGTAAAAAAAGATCCAAAATCACTTAAAAGTTCAACCTAATTATTCATGTGAGGTATTTAAATATTTTATTTTATTATTTTTATTAAAGCTTTTTATTTTATATATGCAGAGCATATGCATGAGTAATTTTTGTAACATTGACCCTTGTATAATCTTTTGTTTCAAATTTTTCTCTCCTTCCCCCCACTTCCTCCTCTAGCAGGCAGGTAGTCCAATACATGTTAAATATGTTTAAAACATGTTAGATCCAATATATGTATACATATTTATATAGTTATCTTGTTGCACAAGAAAAATCAGATCAAGAATGAAGAAAAAGAAAAACTGATAAAGAAAGCAAAATGTAAGCAAATAACAGAGTTAATGAGAATGCTATATTGTGTTCTACACTCTGTTCCCATGGTTCTTTCTCTGGGTGTATATGGCTCTCTTCATCATTGCAAAAGTGAAACTTGTTTGAATCATCTCAATGTTGAAGAGAGCCATATCCATTAGAATTGATTGTCTTGTTGCTGTGTATAATGATCTCCTGGTTCTGCTCATTTCATTTAGCATCATAAAGACTTCATGTAAGTCTCTCTAAGCCTCTCTGACATCATCTTGCTGGTCATTTCTTATAGAACAATAGTATTCCATAACATTCATATACCATAATTAATTCAGCCATTCTCCAATTGATGGGCATCCACTAAGTTTCCAGTTTCTTACATTACAAAGAGGGATGCCACAAACATCTTTGCACATATGGGTCCCTTTCCCTCCTTTAAGATCTCTTTGGGATATAATCCCAGTAGAAACACTGCTGGATCAAAGAGTATACACAGTTTAATAACATTTTGAGTTCCAAACTGCTTTCCAGAATGCCTAGATCCGATCATAGTTTCACTAACAATGTATCAGTGACCCAGTTTTCCCACATCCTCTTCAACATTCATCATTATCTTTTCCTGTCATTTTAGTCAATCTGACAGTTGTATAGTGGTAACTCAGAGTTATCTTAACTTTAATTTCTCTGATCAGTAGTGATTTGGAGTACCTCTTCATGTGGCTACAAATAGTTTCAATTTCTTCATCTGAAAATTTTCTGTTCATATCTTTTAAGCATTTACCAATTGGAGAACTTGAACTATTATAAATCTGAGTCACTTCTCTATACATTTTAGAAATGAGACCTTTATCAAAACCTTTCCATGTAAAAATGTTTTCCCACTTTATTGCTTCCCTTCTAATCTTGTCTGCATTGATTTTGTTTGCACAAAACTTTTTAACAATATAATCAAAATTATCTATTTTATGATCAATAATTATCTCTAGTTCTTCTTTGGTCACAAATTCCTTTCTCCTCCACAAATCTGAGAGGTAAAGTATCCTATGTTCTTCTAATTTGTTTATAATATCATTCTTTATGTCTAAATCATGAACCCATTTTGACCTTATCTTGTTATACAGTGTTAGGTGTAGGTCTATACCTACTTTCTGCCATACTAGTTTCCAATTTTCTCAGAAGTTTTTGTCAAATAGTGAATTCTTATCCCAAAAGATGGGGCCTTTGGGTTTGTCAAATATTAGATTGTTATAGTCATTGACTGTTTTGTTCTATGAGCCTAACCTATTCCACTGATCAACTAGTCTATTTCTCAACCAATACCAAATGCTTTTGATAACCGCTGCTTTATAATATAGTTTTAGATATGGTACAGCTAGGCCACTTCATTTGCTTTTCTATTCATTAATTCCTTTGAAATTCTTGACCTTTTATTCTTCCAGAAGAATTTTGTTACTTTTTCTAAGTCAGTAAAGTAGTTTCTTGGGAGCTTGATTGGTATAGCACTAAATAAAAAGATTAGTTTAGGGAGTAGTGTCATTTTTATCATATTTGCATGACCTATCCATGAGCACTTGGTATTTTTCCAGTTGCTTAGATCTGACTTTATTTGTGTAGAAAGTGTTTTATAGTTTTGCTTATGTGTTTCTTGACTTTCCATTGCAAATAACTGTTGATAATATAAAATATTTGGGAATCTATTTTAAAATGGAATTTCTCTTTGTATCTCTTGCTGTTGGATTTTGTTAATGATATATAAGAATGCTGATGATTTATGTGGATTTATTTTCTATCCTGCAACTTTGCTAAAGTTGTGGATTATTTCTAATAGCTTTTTAGTTGATTCTCTGGGGTTCTCTAAGTATACCATCATATTATCTGCAAAGAGTGATAATTTGGTTTCCTCATTACCTAGTCTAAATCCTTTAATCTCTTTTTCTTCTCTTATTGCCTAGGCTAGCATTTCTAATACAATATTGAATAGCAATGGTGATAGCCAAGGGCAACCTTATGTCACCCTGGATCTTATTGGGAATAGTTCCATTTTATTCCCATTACATATGATGCTTGCTGATGGTTTGAAATAGATGCTACTGACTATTTTTAAGGGAAAGTCCATTTATTCCTATACTCTTTATGTTAATTTTTTTTTTTATTTTTATTTAATAGTCTTTTATTTACAGGATATATACATGGGCAACTTCACAGCACTAACAATTGCCAAACCTCTTGTTCCAATTTTTCACCTCTTGCCCCCCCCACCCCCTCCCCTAGATGGCAGGATGACCAGTAGATGTTAAATATATTAAAATATAAATTAGATACACAATAAGTATACATGACCAAAACGTTATTTTGCTGTACAAAAAGAATCAGACTCTGAAATATTGTACAATTAGCTTGTGAAGGAAATCAAAAATGCAGGTGTGCATAAATATAGGGATTGGGAATTCAATGTAATGGGTTTTAGTCATCTCCCAAAGTTCTTTTTCTGGGCATAGCTAGTTCAGTTCATTACTGTTCCATTAGAAATGATTTGGTTGATCTTGTTGCTGAGGATGGCCTGGTCCATCAGAACTGGTCATCATATTGTACTGTTGTTGAAGTATATAATGATCTCCTGGTCCTGCTCATTTCACTCAGCATCAGTTCGTGTAAGTCTCTCCAGGCCTTTCTGAAATTATCCTGACCTGTTGGTCATTTCTTACAGAACAGTAATATTCCATAATATTCATATACCACAATTTATTCAGCCATTCTCCAACTGATGGACATCCATTCAGTTTCCAGTTTTTAGCCACTACAAAAAGGGCTGCCACAAACATTCGTGCACATACAGGTCCCTTTCCCTTCTTTACAATCTCTTTGGGATATAATCCCAGTAGTAACACTGCTGGATCAAAGGGTATGCACAGTTTGATAACTTTTTGATATGCTAATATTTTAATTAAATTTTTTGCATCAATATTCATTAGGGAGATTGGTCTATAATTTTCTTTCTCTGTTTTTGCCCTACCTGGTTGAGGTATCAGTGTCATGTCTGTGTCATAAAAGGAATTCGGTAGGAGTCCTTCATTCCCTATTTTTTCAACAGTTTATATAGTATTGGAGTTAATTGTTCTTTAAATGTTTGGGAGAATTCACATGTAAATCCATCTGGGCTTGAGGATTCTTTTCTTAGAAAGTTTATTAATAGCTTGTTCTATTTCTTTTTCTAAAATAGGACTATTTAAGTAATTTGTTTCCTCTTCTGTTAATCTGGGCAATCTATATTTTTATAGGTATTCCTCCATTTTACGGTTGTCAAATTTATTGGCGTAAAGTTGGGCAAAGCAACTCCTGATAATTGCTCTAGTTTTCTTTTCTGATGGATAGTTCTCCTTTTTTTTGAGACTAACAATTTGATTTTCCTCTTTCCTTTTTTTCTAATCAAATTATCTAATTTTTGTTGGGCTTTTTGTTGTTTGTTTGTTTTTCATAAAACCAACCCTTAGTTTTTTTTCAATAGGTTTTTTTATTTTTCAATTTTATTGACCTCTCCTTTTATTTATAGAATTTCAAGTTTTGTATTTAATTGGGGGGAGGGGGTTAATTTGTTTTTTTTTTAGCTTTTTTAGTTCCAAGATCAATTTGTTGATCTTCTCTTTGCCAATTTTATGCAAGTAAGCATCTAAAGATATAAAATTTCCCCTTATTACCACTGTGTCTGCATCCCACAAATTTTGGTATGTTGTCTCATTATTGTCATTCTCTTGGCTGAAATTATTCATTGTGTATATGATTTGTTGTTTCACCCATTCATTCTTTAGGATGAAATTATTTAGTTTGCAATTTCTTTTTGGTCTATTTTCCCCTGGTCCTTTATTGAATGTAATTTCTATTGTATCATGATCTGAAAAAATGCATTTACTATTTCTGCCTTTCTGCATTTGATTTTGAAGTCTCTATGTCCTGATATATGGTCACTTTTTGTATAGGTTCCATGAACTACCAGAAGAAAGTGTACTCCTGTAATGGGCTGAGGTTTGAGCTGATTGGTCATATTGGGGTATTGGCCGTCTAGGCACTCTCTGGGTGCACCATTGGCTGCCATCATGCCCCAAGTGTTTTTTGCCTGGGGCCCTGGGGCTGGGCCCCTCATCCATTCCCTGAACCTGTCTACATTCTGAGGCCCAATGGAAGCCTCTGTTGCATTTTGGACATGGGATACTGGGTCTTGTTCTCCCACCCTGCTTTCTCACTCTGCCTCTATACCAACATTAAGCTTTCAGATGCCCTACTTTACCACACTGAAAGCATTGCCGTGTCTCTCTAGAAGTCCCTTAAATATTCAGAGCATCTTTCTTTCCCATTCCACCTAGAATTGATGAAACTCATTAAAGGTTATTTTGTTCTCAGTAAAGGACTCTTAATTGGTGGTTCAATAGAATATACAATTTAGCCAGCATCAGGGAGGTAGAGGGTGTGAATGGGTGTGTGTGTGTCTGTCCTGGGGAAACTTAAGATTCAAGGGGTATTAGTAGGGAGGCTGGTTAAATAATGTCCAGCCAAGGCAGTAGTTGTTTATACACACAGAGAACCAGGAGGAATGAGGAGTAACACATAAATCATAACAGCAACAATATTCATGAACAATTTAAGACACATTTGACCCTGGAGGAAGACAATGACTTTAGATATATATTGTTACTATCTAAATTAAATGTGAATTATGAATGGACCTTCACCTAACCCAAGTTTCCTCCAGTGGACTGATGCCAACATATTTACAAGGAAGCCATGACCATTTCTTCACTTGAATAAGGACACAGGGGCAAAACGTCACCCTCCACTAAAAAACTAAAACTCGTAGTCCATAATCTACCTCCATACCAATTTCTAGTGCCTTATGATATTATCCCTTAAATCCTGTTCTAAAATGGGATGTGGGGTGGGGAAACCAAAGACACCCAAAACCTAAGAAAATCCCAAAGAACAAAAACAAGGAAAATTTTGCCTTTCTGTACTGAGAAACAATTGACATTATTTTCCCACCTCAAGGGAGGGAAAAATAGAAGCTATAAAGTGAAATGAGTTCCATCTGGTGAAAGGGGGAGTTTTTCAGAGAAATTTAGAAAACCCATCTTTCTCCAGAGGTAGAACCCTCCAACCGCATTCAACTTCACTGCCTATGATGTCAATAATATTGCAGTTTCAAGTAACATTATATGTTTAACGGAAAAAAAAAAGGAAAAAGGAAAAAATACCCAAAGGAAAACAGTGGCTTCTGCAGGCATCCACAACACTGCCTGTCTTCTTTCCAAGTCTATATCGTTTTCATGGAGTACAGAAATCGCTATAGGTCATGTGAGAAACCTCCACTACCATTTCACATGCCCTTCCACTCCATCTCTCCTTATTTCTTCCATCCTTGCTGCATAAAGTCCTCCAAAATACTTTTTACTTCTCCCCAGTCTTTTGTTTAAATTTATACCCCTCTCCCAAAATGCACGCCACACAAGAGGCACCCACAGCAGTCCTTCATCAAGGACACAGTGTGATAGAGTGGGTGAACCTCCCAGCACAACCAGATCAAAGCCTTACACCCTACCCAGTGCTTGTGGCTAGAATTTTATTAAAGAGCCACTAAGCGAGCATACAATTATCTGGGACAAGACCTGATAAGATATACACCTTTTATACCAATACACAAATTAATGTGTGTTGTGGGAGACCATCAGAGTGGCAAATTTTATTAGCCATGGCTCCAAATTTTACATGGGTCTCCATTAAAGATAACTAGACTATTACATAATTGGAGATGGACTCTTGAAGAAAAAGTTTTCTAAAGTTCCTCTTCAAGGACCAACAATCTTCACGGATGCATCCAAACATAATATTTGTGCTGTGTACTCTCATGATCTAACTATAAAGAGAGTAGTCAGAACTCCTTTTCAGATCCACTCAGCAGAATGAGTTATGCTGTGATCATTCTAGCTCTTACTTATATCCAGGAGACATAAATATAATATCTGATTCAGCCTATTCAGTAGGTGTGGTACAAAAGAATTGCCACAGCCAAATAAAATTTGCAGCCTCTAATATATATCAGCTCTTTAAGAAACTTCAAGAACAAGTGAAGAAAACATCCAGGTAAGATCTATATATTACATGTCCATTCTCATAGTGGACTTCAGGTCCCATATTTGATAGCAATTCAAAGGCAGATAGCCTTCTAACTATGTTAGTCAATACCCCTTTGTTCCAAGAAGCTCAGACATCTCATTCTAAATATCATCAGAGCTGCTCGAGCTTTACGTTTACAATTTGGAATAACAAAGAGGAAGCTAGGAGCATAGTAAAATCCTGTACGGCTTGCCTTCCTTTCCACGCTCCTACACTGCCTCAGGGAAGAACCCTCGTGGTTTGAGACCCAACGAAATCTAGCAAATGGATGTGACCATTATAAATCTTTGGTCGTCTGTCTTTCATCCATATTGTGGTAGACACCTTTTCAGGATTCACTTTTGCAATGCAGCAGCAAAGAGACAGCCGTAGGTCATGAATTCCTCTATACAACATTTGCCATTATAGGGTGTGCCTGTAACAATAAAAACAGACAATGGTCCTGCTTATACTTCGAAACATTTTGCACACTTTTGTGCACAGTATAAGATTTTACACACCACAGGCATACCTTTTAATCCTCAAGGACAGAGCAATAGTGGAGGGAGAAACAGAGATATTAAGACACTCCAAAAACAAAAGAAAGGGAGCCACAGGTAACCCTAGAGAACTTCTAAATCTAGCTCTTTATATTATTAACTTCTTGATTTTGACAAAGATGCACTGGCTCCGGCTGACAGGTTTTATAACCCACCGGAAGGTCAGTGTCCAGTGCAGCTTAGCTCCACTATCTTTAGAAAATCGTCAGGTGATGTGGAGAGACCAGAAAGTGGTGAATGGAAAGGACCAGATAGGCTAACTGCTTTGGGAGAGGGTTTGCTTGTATCTCTACAGGTGGAGAAGGAATCAGATGGGTGCCAACGAGCCGTATTCCCTTGTCCATCGCAGAGAGACGGACCCGGCAGACCTTTAAGAAACAAAGGAGAAGACCAAGAAATATCGGGTGGTGCTGTTGCTGATTGTGCTCACCATTGAAAGAGCGTGGCAGTTATGGCGTTTGACTCATGGACATCAAAGATTGTCGGACTTCAAAACCCTCAGGAATCATTGGATTCTCTGAGCCATAGGACTCGAAAACCCTCAGGAATCATTGGATTCTCTGAGCCATAGGACTCGAAAACTCTCAGGAATCATTGGATTCTCTGAGAAATGATAAGACTGTTACAACACTTCAAAATCTGCTGGAATCATTGGATTCCCTAACACATAAAAAGACTTTTCAGGACTTCAAAAACTCAGGGGATCATTGGATTCCTGACATGTGAAACAATGGACAATAGATTGGTTTGGACTATCTCTTGGCTGCTGAAGAAGGTGTATGTGTGACTGTTGTTTACATACCCACCTTCTAGGACTTCTGGTGATCTTTTCCAACACCATGTTGATTTATATTGTTTGCTATTCGCTACTTGTGTGTACAATTCATGTTTGTTACACCACATCAGGCCTGCACTGACTGGGGAGGGTCATCCGTAATAACCCTCTGCGTTATTGCTATGTGCTTGTGTAATACCTCCCATGCTGATGGGTTTGTGCATAATAAGACCCTTCAGCCCAGAAACCCCTAGCAACCCCATTTCCCTTTGGTGCTTTTCATCTCCCTTCCTGAGATGTCAGGTAGGGCGTGATCATCTCCTTTTAGTGCTTTCACCGCCTTTTCTGAGAAGTCAGGAGGCTGTGATCACCTCCTTTTCGGTGCTTTCACCTCCTTCCCTGAGAGAGTTAGGGAGGCTGTGATCACCTCCCTTGGGGGCTCTGACCTCCCTGAGGAGTCAGGGATGGCATGACCACCGGTGTTCTAAAATAAAAGAAGGGAAATGTAATGGGCTGAGGTTTGAGCTGATGCACTGAGGTCCCAAGTACATGAGGCTAGATAGTAATTGGGCTATACTCTATTAATATACATGATTGGATAAAGAATGGTCCTGCCCACTCTCTGTGCAAGTCCTGATGTGTTGTATAGGAAATGACGATTTTGGTGGGTGGAGGCAGAGAGAGAGGGAGGAAGACAAGTGGGGAGAGATTGGGCTGGGTTCGAGACTCCAAGCTGCTGGTTGTGTGACTGCTGGTCGAGCTAGCTTCTTGACTCAGCTGCACACATTGCTATCACCAATTCTCTTCCACCTCCGATCCTTCTTCACTGAGAATAAAGACTGACGATTTTCCCCTAACCTGAATTCCTGACTCCTGTTGATTTAAAAATACACGATCTTCACATACTCCTTTCTGTCTCCATTCAATTTTCTCCAAAGATCTATCATATGCAGCTTTTCTAGTATTCTCTTTACCTCTTTAACTTCCTTCTTATTTATTTTGTGGTTTGATTTATCTAGTTCTGAGAGAGCAAGGTTGAAATCTCTCACTATTATAGTTTTGTTGTCTACTTCCTCCTGCAACTCTCTTAACTTCTCTCTTAGGATTTAGATGCTACACCATGTTGGAAAATACAGGAGAGCTGCTGAAATACATGGGAGCCACTTGACAGTGGATCCAATCCAGAATGGATCTCCTCTTGTGAGAGGATGATACAAGGAGATAAAGAGGCAGTTGGTGTTCTCAAACCTCTCTGACTGAAAGCCCATTGTGTTGTCTGACCTCTCTTCTCTTCCCTCTGCCTCAAATTTATCTCATTCCCAGTCCACAACACCTGTGTCAGCAAAGGCATCCCTGCAGCTCCTTCAGATGCTATGATCCATAGCTGTGGGGGTTCTTGGAGAATTGACCTGTCCCTTAACACTACCACTTGGTGGATATATGTTTAATATTGATATTACTCCATCATCTATTGTATTCTTTAACAAGATATAGTTTCCTTCCTTATCTCTTTTAATTAGATCAATTTTTGCTTTTGCTTGATCTGAGATCAGGATGGCTACCCCTGCTTTTTTTTTTTTTTTTTTTTTTTTTTTTTTTTACTTCACCTGAAGCATAATAGATAATAATAGATTCCGCTCTAGCCTTTTACCTTTACTCTGTATGTACCACTCTGCTTTAAATGTGTTTCTTGTAAACAACATACTGTAGGATTCTGGCTTTTAATCCAGTCTGCTATCTGCTTACATTTTATGGGAGAGTTCACCCCATTCACATTTACAGTTAAAACTACTAATTCTGTATTTCCTGCCATCTTATAAACCCAAATAAAATTTTTATCTTTCCTTTTCTCCTTTCCCTTCTCCCCAGTATTTTACTTATGAGCACTACTTGCCTCAAGCAGTCCTCCCCCTTTAGATACCCTCCCTCTTGCTTATACCTTTTCCCTACTATTTCTCTTTCCCCTTCTATTTAGCTTATCTCTTCCTTTTTGCCCTTTTCCCTCCCACTTTTCTATAAGATAAGAGATGTTTCTCGGTGAAACCAAATATATCTAATATCTTTTTGGGGGTCAAATCTGATGACAATAAGATATTCATCACTCTCTCTTCTTTCTCTCAATTATAATAGGTTTTCTTTGCCTCTTCCTGAGATGTAATTTCTTTCATTTTACCTCCACTTTCCCTTTTTTTCTGCTACAATCCCCTTTCCACCTCTAGTTTCTTTTTTAATATTGTAATAGTAAAATCAGATTATATATGTACTCTCAATGTATACCCATAACAGAAATATAGTTCTCAAGAATTTTTTTTCTTTTTGCCTTTTTTATGCTTCTCTTGAGTTCTATATTTGGTTGTCAATTTTTTTGTTTAGCTCTGGTCTTTTCATCAAAAATATATGGAATTCACCAGTTTCATTGAATGTCCATCTTCTTCCCTGAAAGAAAATTCTCAGTTTAGCAGGGTAATTTATTTTTGGCTGCATTCCAAGTTCCTTTTGCCTTTCAGATATTAGATTCCCGGACCTTTGATCCTTTAAAGTGGAAGCTGCTAGATCCTTAGTAATCCTTATTGTGGCTCCTTGGTATTTGAATTGTTTCTTTCTGACTGCCTGTGATATTTTTTCCTTGGTCCGATAATTCTGAAATTTAGTCATGATATTCCTTGGTGTTTTAATTTTGGGGTCTCTTTCAGGAGACATTCGCTGAATTCTTTCAATGGTCATTTTACCTTCTGATTCAGAGATATCTGGGTGGTTCTCTTGATGATTTCCTGAAAATTAGTGTTTAGATTCTTTTTTTCATCATGTATTTCAGGGAATCTAATAATCCTTAGATTGTCTCTCCTAGATTTATTTTCCAGGTTGGTTGTTTTCCCAATTAGGTATTTTACATTTATTTTATTTTATTTTATTTTTTCTTTCTTTCTTTCTTTCTTTCTTTCTTTTTTTTTTTTTTGGTTTTGTTTGACTGATTCTTGTTGTCTCATTGAGTCATACATTTCCATTTGTTCAGTTATGAATTTTAGTGAATTATTTTCTTCATTTAATTTTTTTTAACTTCTTTTTGTATTTGTCCAATTGAATTTTTAAATGAGTTGTTTTGTTCTGTGGAATTTTTTCCCACTTCACAAATTCTGTCTTTTAAGGAGTTATTTTCTTTTTCTGCTTCACAAATTGTGTTTTTCTGGGAGTTGCTTTCTTTTTCCATTTTATCAAATCTATCTTTCAAATCCTCTTGCAAATTTTCCATTTCCTTTCCCCATTTTTCTTCTAGGTCTCTTTTAAGACCCATTTTGATGGGACCAGGTTATATCACCTTTTGGGTCTTCTTCTGGAGATAATCTGCCTTTAATCTCTTCAGGGATTGAAATCTGTTCTTCTCTTTCCCCATAGAAGCTGTCTATCATCAGAGTTAGATGATTTTTTTTAAGTCAAGATCTGCCTTTAGGGTGGGAGAGATTTTCCAAGCAACTGCATGGCCAGATTCCGTGAGATTCTGGCTTTGGAATTCACTATTTATGTTTTGTGTTTCTGTTGTATCTTTTATAACTTCTCTGCTGATCTACTGGCTTGCAACCAGGGCAGAGTATCCAACACTGCTGTAGATTCTTGTAGATTCTTTAGGGGTAGAAATGAAGGGGATGGAAGCAGGATCACCACAACCTCCTTCTTCCTTGTCCATTGCCAAAATGAGCCTGGCTCATCTTTTTCCACCCCCTAGTCCCTCTGTATACACCAATTATCAAGCCAGCACAGAATAGTGGGAAAGGCCATTCCCCAAGCACATGCCCAAAGAGCATTGTCCAATCAGTAGTTAGCCTCAAGTGCTTGAACTGACCTCAGTGCAATGACTCAAGAGTTTCAGCCCTCTACACTGCTGTTTCTGAGCTGAGGCAGTTTGCCCCTTTTAAGAAAATCAAGCATTTCACTTCCTTCCTCTCCCCTCAATTATGGGAGCTTATTATACTGGCGATGGTCTTAAAGATGACACCTCATTGACTTTAACCTCTTTATGTAGCTCAGAACTTCCAAACTGAAGTGATCCATCAGTCTCAGTTTATTGTGAATTTGTGAGTAAACCACAATAACGATTTTGTGACTCAATTCTGGTTTAGCTCAGTTCTTATTGTATTCAATTATGGATCTCAGCCCAATTTCTGTTTTGTGAAAAAAATTTATTCAATGGGAATTGTGAAAAAATTTATTACATTGGAAGCCCCAGGAAGATGTGTCATCTATACCCTTACCTAGGACCTAGGTTATGCTGACCACAAACCCAATCCAGTTTGAAAAGTGATACAAAGAGCTTTCTCATAATTATGCATCTTTAGAAACTCTTATATTTTATCTGAAAACTGGTCCTGTACTGCTTACTCAGTTGCTGTTTAGATTTCCTTTCATAGAATATAAATATTTGGGAAGAACAAGACACCTCTTGTTCCAATTTCAGGGAATTACACCTGCTCACCCCCTCCATCCCAACTCTCAAAACTCACTCATCTCCCTCCCAACTTAGCCTCTAATCGTTCTTCAAATGAGAAATAAGATTACCTAATCTTTTATCCTGATTGATGACCTGTTCATTGCTTGTCTGTAATGCATAAAAGTCTGTTCCCTTGTGTATTCAAGGTCCAGAGCCAAACTGAGGAGGCTAGATCCTGAATTCTCATAAAATTGACATACATTGTTCAATACAGTGATATACCCAAAAGCTCAAGCTTGTTTCCTCAGTTATTTCAGATTTCACCCATCACCATACGTTAGATCTACCAGCTTAAAGAGCAGAAAGATATTTCTATATTGTTATAAAATCTTAGATTTAAAAACTGACATCCTGAGCTCAACTCTATCTTCTTATTTTACAGATGAAGAAACTGAGCCCAGAGAATTAAAACTTACACAAGTTACTATGTGTCAGAGATCAGAAGCAAGTCCATGCCTCTTCTTGTCTCTGAAACATTTTTCTTCAGATATCTAAGAGTTGAAAATATAGATGCTAAGGTGTTACTTTCATTGGGATAATAATTTTGAATTACTATAGGTAGATGGAATTTACACAGTTCTTGAATAAATCCAGGGATTTTGTTTTAATTGTTTCATCATTTCTTCTCACTATCTAAAATTGAAAGACATCCTTGTAACCTTGGGGGCAATGACTGATTAAACTCAAAGCATAAGAGATGGACTGGGAAATATTATTTTTTTCCATTTTAAGATTATCTAGCTAATGGAGATACCCCCTATAATTTGTTATCAAGGTCCTGGTACACCTACTGAGAACACTTTAAAAAGGTAATCCTGAGCCCACTGGAGAGAAAAGTGTTAAAGGAATCTATTGTCCCCATCATCAAGATGGCTCTACAAATCATGTCTAGAGGAATTTTTCCCTAATCATTAAAATTCAGTGAGTTCCCAGACTGCAAGTACATCTAATAGTAAAAGTGCTCTCCACTTCCAGCTCTCTTCCTTAACTTACAATTTAACTTAGACCCTTGGTCCTGAATTTGAATAAATTTGTCCAGGATGTTCCTCAAAGTCTAACAAGTATCAGTAAAAGCTCAAGAAAATAAGACCACAATGATCTTGCAGTGTTATCTCTATTCCCTTCCCTAATTTTATACATTTTACATAGATAGAAATTGGAATTCCATAAAGATGAAAAGAAGAACCCAGGCACCCGACTGATGTCTCCAAAGCTTACATTCCCTATAAAGGTCAGCTTCTCAAAAGATTTCTCCCATTTTAATGTCACAGTACAAGCTGTTTCACCCACATGTGATATGTCAGTCCATCACAAAGTAATTATTAAGCACCTATAATGTACCAAGAGCTATGCTGAGTCCTGGTGTTACAAAGAAGGGCAAAGGATAAATCCCAGGAATAGACTATCTCAATGCCAACTTCTAAGAATCCTTAGCTTCCATCAAAATTTATCTCTTACATCATTTCCTTCAGGAAATCAATTCTACTCTTCCCACCTTTGAGGGTCTCCTTGAACCTCATCAAAATACCAAGTATTTATCTTATATTCACTTGGTTTGTGTATGTATATAAAAATTTACACACATACACCTATATGCATAACCAAAAAACACAGTATCACCCAGTCAACCAACATTTATTAAGTATCCACTATGTGCTAGACAATTAAGCAAAGCAATGAGTACACAAAAGTCAAAAACCAGCCCTCAGGGAACTTACAGTCTCCAATGCAAACAACATTGTAGAAACAAAATGTATACATAATAAATTGGAGATGATCAGCAGAAAGAAGACGCATTAAGGAGATTTGGGAAAGGCTACATGTGCAAAGCAAATGTTGTATGGATTTGAAGGAAACTAAAACAACACGAGGATGGTGAGAATTTTGTACATGGAGGAGCAAGTAAAAATGAAGTATCTAGAAATGAGGAGGTCCTGTTCAAGAGGGTCATTATCACTGGGCTACAGAATTTAGGACAATAAGGTATAAATGTATTAGAAAAGTAAAAGGGAACAGTTTAATAAGAGGATTATATGCAAAACAGGATTTAACAGTTGCTCTCGAAAGTGATAGAGAACAGTTTGCTGGCTAGAGCAAAACAGAATGAAGAATGAAAAAAGA
Organism: Sarcophilus harrisii; assembly: GCF_902635505.1. Taxonomy (NCBI): domain Eukaryota; kingdom Metazoa; phylum Chordata; class Mammalia; order Dasyuromorphia; family Dasyuridae; genus Sarcophilus; species Sarcophilus harrisii. Next base: position 506,118,970 of record NC_045427.1, on the reverse strand, counting down.
TCATAAAATCTAGCAAGTCAGAGATAATTGGTAATCTTAGAGAAAAACATTGATCTTTCCCTCAGGAAGATCAATTGGACAGTCCAGAATGACTGGAACAGGAAAAGACTTGGGACAAAGAGACCAGCCACATTAGTCTGGACATGGGGCACCAAGGGCCTGTCCTAGGGTGGTGTCTGTCTTAGAGAAGAGTAGAGGGCTATATGAGAGATGTGACAGGTAGAATCAAGGGAATTTGGTGACAAGTTGGATAGATAGATACCAGAGAAAAATACTGAGAATAACACCCCAGATGCAAAGCAGGACAACTAGTAGGATGGCAATTTCCTTAAAAGCAACAGGAAATATTTAGAGCACAAAAACAGTTTTGTCATTTTTTAAACTCTGGGCCAAGGATAGTGCCTAGAGGCTTAATGACTGGCCACATTTAAAATGTTAGAGCCTAGCTGAAGAGTGCTAGCTCCAAAATCTATATAAAAAGTCTGTACACTTCAATAATTTCAGTTATTCCAAAGTACCCACTAATGCTATGACTCAGAAATCTCTCTCCAACTTGTGAAATGAAGCTGGTGGCAACTTTAAGAGGTTAAAGATCAAGATAGCAGAAATAATGCTACATTAGAAGTTTCTGGTTTTAGGATTGATTTTAGCTCTGTGATGACCTCAAGGAAGCCACTTATTGTCTTTGGAACTCAGTTTTCTTATTCATAAAATTAGAGAGTTTGATTCGACCTGGGAGAACTAGCTAAAGCTTTAAATCTATGACTGATCCAATCATGCATTTTTTTTTAAACAACTGCATAACTAACAGGTGTTCTTGGAGAAACATTCACTGGTATAATGCAATGTACACATAGTGAATGAGTGGGAATTTAATTTTAGTTTTCTGAAGACCTTATGCAGACCTTGAAGAATACTGTATGGAAAATTGATTTTGTTCCATTTGTTCAATAATGAAGAGAATCAGCTACACCCTGAGAAAGAACCATGGGAAATGAATATGAACCACAACATAGCATTTCCACTCCCTCTGTTTTTGTCCACTTGCATTTTTGATTTCCTTCTCAGGTTATTTTTAACCTTATTTCTAAGTCTGATTTTTCTTATGCAGTGAAATAATTGTATGGATATGTATATATAGATATTGCATTTAATATATACTTTAACATATTTAACATGTCTATCTGCCATTTAGGGGAAGGGGTGAGGGGAAGGAGGGGAAAAGTTGGAACAGAAGGTTTTGCAAGGGTCAATGCTGAAAAATTGCCTATGCATATATCTTGTAAATAAAAAGTTATAATAAAAAAGGAAAATTGATTTTAAAAAATCATGATTAAAAAATTCATGAGCAAGAATTGCTTATCAATTCAACTAAAATTTCTCTCTTTAGAATTTTCAATTATATATAACTTGCCAGATTCTATGGCCTTTTAGGCTTCTTTCTATTTTATTTTTCTACAATTCTGGGATCTCTCTTGCAGCACCTCCCCTCCCCAGTTCTCTCAGGCATAATGAGTGTACTATTGCTTTCTCTTTATTCTCCAATTTATATGGATGCTCCTCCCTTTCTTTACTAGATCACCATCCTCCTCTGTCACACTTAGTATAGAAATCCCCAAAGTCTCTGCCCTAAGTCCTCCTCCTTTTTCTCTCACTATCTCTTTAGATGATCTCATTATTTTCTATAGATACACGTGTGGCTTCTATGTAGATGACTGTCAAAATTATATTTCTAACAATAATGTTTCCTGAAATCAGCTCCCCCATTACCAATGGGATACTAGATATCTTTACCTGAATGTATCTTCATTTAGTGGCTAGAACTTAAGGCCAGTACACAATAATTCATTTCCTTCCTCCATGCTTCAATCCCCATAGTTCTTATACCTTTAAAATCCCTGGGATCTTTTTCTTGTGCTTTGCTTTTGGGGAGAAGATTTGTAAATAGCTTGATTTTTTCCAATTACCTGTAAAGATAGCTTCCAATATTAATTTTAATTATATTTTCATTTTTTGTTCTTTCACTCCCTTCCATTCACCCTCCCCAAGATAATAAGCAATCTGATATAGATTATACATGTGCAATCACATAAACACATTTCTATATTAGTTCTGCTATGAAAGGAAAAAAAACAGAAAAAAATGAAAAGTCACAAATAACAACAACAAAAAGCGAAAAAAACATGCTTTGATCTACATTTAGGCTCCATAGTTCTTTCTCTGATTGTGGATAGCATTCTCCAGCATGAGTCTTTTGGAATTGTCTTGGATCACTGTATTCTTGAGAAGAGCTAAGTCAATCACAGTTGATTATTGCACAATGTTGCTATTACTACCCACAATGTTCTCTAAGTTCTGCACACTTCACTAAGCAACAATTCATGTAAGTCTTTCCAGATTTTCCTGAAATCTGCCTGCTAATCATTTCTTATAGCACAATAGTATTGCATTATCTTTATAAACCACAATTTGTTCAGCTATTGCCCCAATTGATGGGCATTCCCTCAATTTTCAATTCTTTGACATCACAAAAATAGCTTCTATAAATATAAATACAAATAGGTCCTTTTCCATTTTCTATGATCTCATTGGGATACCAACCCAGTAGTGATCTTACTGAATCAAAGAGAATGTGCAGTTTTTATTCCAATTTTGCAACTGAGGAAAATGAGGCAAACAGAAACAAAATGACTTGTCTAGAGTCACACAGCATCAAAGTAACTGAGGTATCAAAGATAATGAGATATTTTCTGACTGTTTTGTGTTTTTCAGACTCAACACAACTAGAAAAAAGAAGTATATCAAAAAAACATTGAATAAGAACTGAACTATATGGAATCAAGAAAGCCCAAGGTTTAGATTGTTTCTCCAAGACATTCATTATTCTTTGCCCTAACACAGTACAATCCAGAGGTTTTAAAAAGTATCCATTCTTATTGATCAAACCTCTTTTTAGCATAGAGTGAGCAATATGTGTGGAAAAAGTTTCAATTATTTTGAAATTTATTTGATATAATTAGTAATAATATTCAAATAATATATTCAAATTAAATTCAAACATTTGAATATTTGAATATTCGCTGAATATTTGAATATCAATATTCAAATAATTGAATAATAATTTCAAATAATTAGTAATAATTTATAATTAATAATTTTCAAAATTTCAATTTACAAGGGCTTCAAAAAAACTATGGGAGAATAAATATGTCAACCAACTATTTCGTCTCTATCATATCAAACAGTTGTTTTCAACATTATTAATTTTATTATTAATTTTACTTATATTATTTAATTTTAATACAAAAAAATCTCACAAAATAGTTGTTATCTCTAAGTTTCTTATATATAAAAGCAAAACTTGTGTTTGTCATATAAACCCTTGGACATCCATGCTCATTTATAAAATGATGGTCTCTAGTGTCCTTTTTAATTCTAAATATATGATCCTATGACATAGCCTTGGGGAAAAAACAGTGAAACATTCATTTGCTTTATTTAAAAAAACAGAAATAAAATATTTTTCTTTCATATTTTTATTAGTGTGTAAGCAAAGCTTTAGAGAAGAATAACAGTGCATAAAGACAAGAAGAGGAAGGATTGAAACAGAGACTAATTCAGAGAAGTATAGGGGAAGTCAGAAAAGGGCACTAAGATTCTGGATACTAATCAGGAGGGAGGAGTAGACAGCTGGCTAAAAGGGCAATTTAAATTGAGATGGCAAAGGACTCCTTTCTGTTTATGCCTTTCCATTCTGGATAGGAAAGGGAAATTATTGCCACATCATTAACTGAAACTTGATTTGCCTTTGTAGACACTATTTTCAGAAAACCTTTCTGATAGCTGCAACTAATCTTGCCCTCATACAACCCCAAATGCAGCACCCCCCACCTTGCCCCTCAAATGCCCAAGAGGAAAGGTCATTTATATGCAGCCCCCCACTGCTACTTTCAGATCCTTTATTTGCCACTGTAAATTTTTCTATGTTCATTCCATATGTCCAGTTTTCAAATCCTTTGTGCTATCCTGTGAAAACAATAAAGTCACACTCCCACTTTCTTGCTGTATCTTTTTTCTAGGTCAATTGTTTTTCCACCGAAATTTTTCACGTTCTTTGATTTTTTCATTCTTTTGATTTTGTCTCAATGTTTCCTGATGTATCAAATTCACTAGCTTCTCCTTGCCCAATTCTATAAAGAATTATTTTTTTCAATGAGCTTTTGTATCACCTCTTACATTTCGCTAAAAGAGTTCGTCTCTTCAATGAATTTTTATAATCTATTTTTCCATTTGGCCAATTTTGCTTTTCAAAATACTATTCTCTTTATTGGATTTTTGTGCCTTTTTAAAACCATTTAACCTATTTTGTTTTTGAAGGTGTTATTTTTGTCAGTATTTTTGGTGCCTCATTAATAAAGCTGTTGACTCTTTTGTCATGATTTTCTTCAACCATTCTCATTTCTCTTCCCAATTTTTCCTCTACTTCATTTACTTGATTTTTAAAATCCTTTTTTGACCTTTTCCATGGTCTTACACCAATTAATATTTTTCTTGGAGGCTTTGGATAAAAGAATTATGAGTTTGTTGTCTTCTGAGTGTGTGTTTTGATGTTCTTTGTCACCATAGTAATTTTCTATGGCCAAAATTTCTTTTTATTATTTGCTCATTTTACAGACTATTTCTTGACTTTTAAGTCTATGATAAAATGGGGCTATGCTTCCCAAGTGGAGGAGGTACTGTCCCAAACTTCAGAGTTTTTGTGCATCAGAATTAAATCTGAAAACCTGTTAAATGTTAATTCTTCTAGGTAGTGTGAGCTAGAGAGAGCTGTTTTATTTTTCTGTGCTATGTGCTGGTTTGTGAGGCACAAGCACTCTATTTCAAACCTAGACCTTTGACCAGGGTGCATGGCAAGCTTTGATGAGCTAGTATTGCTCCTGCTCACACTGGGACTAAAATTGAGGATTGCAATTCACATCCTAGTACAGGAAGGGCAACAGAGTCCTGCCCCTGCTGCCAACAAAGGGACCCCTCTGAATCTCCTTCATTGTCATTGTCTGATCCCCTTACCATTACCATCTGTGGGCAGTCACCAATCATTTTTGCTGGGGAAGGGTGGATGCTGGTGCAGATGGTGCTGCACTGCATTCCTCTCCCATTCTGGTTCAACAGACATTTTTTGCCAATCTTCTCAGTTGAATTAGGCAGGAAAATTGTTTCACTCCATCTTTTTGTGGGGTCTGCCTCTCTAGAATTTATGTTTATGTTTACAGTCATTATTTAAGGTATCTGGAGGCTTTGAGGAGAGAATTCAGGTAAATCCCTATCATTATTTTGACACCTTGGCTCTGCCTTTTCCCTTCTTATCCCACTACTTTGTTCAAGTATTTAAGCATCTAGTTCACAGTATTCCAATTCAGCTCCTACCAACATCCTTGCTGCTTTCAACATTCATAATGAAGATGCATATAAATCACCAGTTCTCCTTTCCATCAAATTTTTCAATTAACACAATACTCATTTCAATTCTATTTCAACAATACATGAGGAGGAAGATAGGGAAAGGAGGGCAGAGGAAGAAGATATTATATGTGAAAATATTCCAATCTCTCAGCAACCAAGCATACAAAGAGAAATTCCATTTAAAATAAATGTAGGCAAAATAAAATATTTGGCTGTCTACCTGCCAAGATAGACTCAGGAACTATATAAAAACAATTACAAAACACTTCTCACACAAATAACATCAGATCTAAACAATTGGAAAAATGTCAACTGTTCATGGTGGGCCAAGGTAATATAATAAAAATGTCAATGATACCTAAACTGCTCTACTTGTTCAGTCCCATAGCAATTAAACTGCCAAAAATATTTTATAGAACTAGAAAAATGATAACAAAATTCATCTGGAAGAATAAAAGGTCGAGAATTCCAAGGAATTAATGAAAAAATACAAAGAATCATGGTTTACCAAGACTAGACCTAAAATTATATTATAAAGCAGCACTCATTAAAACCATTTAGGACTGGCTAAGAAAAAGAATAGTGAATCACTGGAATAAGTTAGATACACACAATACAATAATCAATGCCTAAAGTAATCTAATATTTGATAAACCTCCAAATTCCAACTTCTTGAATAAGAACTCATTATTTGACAAAAAATGCTGGGAAAACTGGAAAATAATGTCAAAAACTTGGCATAGATCTACATATCACACTCCCTACCAAAAAAAGGTCAAAATGGGTACATTTAGGCATAAATGGTGATACCACAAACAAATTAGGAGAATAAGGAAGAATTTACTTATCATATGGACTTTATGATGAAGGACTTTATGATGAAAAAGGTGCATATAAATTATGCATTATAAAATAACATTAAGAAAAGCAAAATGGACAAATTTAATTACATTAAATTAAAAAGGTTCTGCACAAAGAAAACCAATATAAAAAAGATTAAAAGAGAAGTACAAAACTGAGGGAAAATTTTTATAGCCAATATTTCTGATAAAGGTCTCATTTCTAAAATATATAAAGAACTGTGTCAAATTTATAAGATATTTCAAGTCATTCCCCAATTGATAAATGGCCAAAGAATATGAACAGACAATTTTCAGATGACAAAATTAAAACCATCTATGGCCATGTGAAAAAATGCTCTAAATCACTCTTGATTAGGGACATGAACATTAAAACAATTCTGAGGTAACACCTCACACTTCTCAGATTGGCTAGGATGACAGAAAAGGATAATGATAAATGTTGGAGAAGATGTGAGAAAACTGGAATACTAATGGATTGTTAGCACAGTTGTGAACTGATCCAACCAAAAGCAATTTGGAACTATGCCCAAAGGGCTATCAAATTGTGCATATCTTTTGATCCAACAATGTTTCTACTGGGCCTGTATCCTAAGGAAATCATAAAGGAAGGAAAAGGACCCACATGTGCAAAAATGTTTGTAGCAGCCCTTTCTGTGGTAGCAAAGAATTGAAAACTGAGTAGTTGCCCATCAATTGTGGAATGTCTAAATAAGCTGTGGTATATGAAAGGTAATGTTCTACATTGTTCTACCAAAAAATGATGAAAAAGCTAATTTTAATAAGACCTGAAAAGATTTACACAAAATGATGCTGAGTGAAACAAGCAGAACCAGGAATACAGTGTACACAATAAAAGCAAGAATGTGTAATGATCAACTATGGTTCAATTTGGTTCGTCTCAGTGGTTCAGCAACCCAAGGCAATCTCAATATCCTTTGGATAGAAAATGCCATCTGCATGCAGAAAAAGAACTATGGAGATTGACTGTAAATCAATACATGCTATGTTCACTTCTTTTTTTTGTTTGTTTGTTTTTTCCTCCCATGGTTTTTCACTTTTATTCTGATTTTTCTCTCCCAACATAATTCATAAATTAATGCATATTAAAAATAAATGAATAAATAAACAAATACTCCAATCCTAAGATTATTTCCTGTTTCCTTCTCTGATAACAATTACCAATCTGTCCACCATTTCTTCCTGTCTTTTCTCTTCATTCTATTATTTACCTTCATCTCAGCCTTCAGTCTCCATTCTTCAATCCCTTTCTTTTGTTCTACTCTCAAAACTAATTTGCCTTCACTTTATCTTTACAGTATTGACTCTATAATTAGCTATGTTGACAAGAAATTCTCCTTTGCCCTTGAATCCTTTATCCTTTGTCCTTTCCCTATTTTTTTCCTCTTAAGCCTTTCCTCTGCAGCCCTTTCCCATATGTCTCCTTTGCCTATCCCTGACAACAGCTATTCTAAATCTTCCTCCTCTCTTGAAATTTACAACTCGAAATCCATACTCCTTTCTGATAACATATATATGACTTTACTTCCTATTTGACTGAAAAGTTCAAAATCAATGTCTTCAAATTCTCACTCTTTTTGTTGAACTTCAAAGAATGAATGAGCTCACTGTCCATTTTGAAACGATCCTCCCACTTATGCTATTTGATCCTCTTTCCATCTTTCTGCTCTGGGAATTCCCCCCCTTCTTTGCAGTCTCTCTACACTTGCTTCTTTCTCACTGTCTAAAAACACAGTCATATACTCTACCCTAAAATCACTCACATATCTCAATGTATTGTGGATCTCATTGATTTAGGAGTTTACTACAGTGATGCAAATTGAAACCTATCTCTGATAACTCTCCTGTGTGATTATGATATATGTTTTTCCCCCAATGTACTATAAGCCTTACTCCTACAATGTTAGGGTCTAATTTTATTGGTTCCCTTGTCTGTGACTGTGAAAATTTTTTCTTGTTACAACTTTTCTTAGTTTTCTTCTCACTTTCATCAATAAATATCCTTGGGATAATTTCATATAGTGGGATCTCTTGCCAAGGTTTCATTAGTTAGCTTTACACCCTCTAATGTCTTTCTCTATTATATGAAATAATATTGTTCATAATCATCATTATTCAAGAAATTTTACAAATGAGATTACATTCTAAACCATTGTTGCCTTTGGCTATCTCTTGCCTCTTGGCAAATAAGTGAAAACATTCCTCTGTTCTTTTGTGGCAAGTGATTTACATTAGCTAAATTTTGGGATAAAAATAATATAATTGGTGTTAATGTCATTTTTGAGGTCCATTTCTCAGCTTATTACATACTTAAACAATTCAAGATTGAACTGTTTCAATTCTACATCCTATCTTTTTCTCATTATTATTGTCTCCTGACTTTTTAATAATTCTCATCCTTATCCTCACATGTCAGTGGTCCGATTCTCCATATACAGCTAGTTCAGACATACCTAATATATTAAAAGAATATTTTCCTGTTTACTATTTTGGAGCTAATGTCATAGATTATCAAAGGAAGCATTGCCACAGTTCCCCCATAGCACCTCCAAACAAATCTTAAAAAACTCACTAAACTGAGCTATGGTTAGAAATCTAAGAAAAATCACAGTGAGACTTCTTTCAAGACCAGATTAATATAAGGGGATAGAGCAAGGTCTTTGGACACTAGGAACAGGGTATAAGCTAGGAACATTCTTGCAGCATCTTTCAGAAAATCATAGAAAGTCATGATCTTGTCCTAAAATAAGAAGATATTTTAAATCCATTTCAAAGTGGTCTATATTTATGAAGGATATAGAAATAAATGCCAAATGGCAGCTTTGTTGTTTACTACACATGTCTGAGTCACCATTCATGGGCAATTTAAAGACCTGTACCCAGGGGACCCTATGGTGTGGGTTCAGCAAAGAGAAAGTTCAGAAACAACAGCAGCTTTGTAGTATGGAGCCCAAATCTCAGTAACTACCCTCAGCCTTGTCTCAAGTTGATTGAATAACCAAGGAAGGACTACTAGCCTAAAGAGAAAACTATAATTCTATTGCTCTAAATGAGTAAAACTTTCCAGCTGGCTGATAGTTACTGCAACCAGTAGCAGTCTACTTGAATTCTAAACAGGTTAAGCCAACAGGCATGTTGTTCATAACAAAAAACAATGTAAGGAATTTTGCAGAGCTCAGATTAGAACAAGTGATCAGACTTTGACAAGATCACACAAATTTGAGAGCACCAAAAACTTTCAGCTGCCCAGTCCAATTTGTTTCTTACATTATAGAATAATGACATTTAACAACCCAAGAAAACAACAGAATGACAAACATTTTAAAGATTTCCCTCTAAAAAGTGTGCAGACCCTAGACCTAAAAAAGTACAAAGGCATGAAAAAGACTGTCAGAACAAGAAAAGAAGTAAAAAAAATTTAAAAAAAGAAGAAGAAAGAAGAAGAAAGAAGAAAGAAGAAAGAAGAAAGAAGAAGAAAGAAGAAGGAAGAAGGAAGAAGAAGAAGAAACAGAACCATACCATAGAAACTATGATGCAGCAAGGACACTCAAGACAAAAACCCAGAAAGTGAATCCAAAATATCTACAAAGAAAGATTCAAGGAAAAATATAATTTGGGCAGAAATTCAACCAGACTTGCTGAAAAAAAAAAAAAAAAGATGAAGTGAAAAAATTTTAAGAGTTAAAAATATTTTTTTAAAAATAAATGACATGCAAGCCATAGGGGGAAAAAGTGGAAAGGAAACAAGAGCTATGGAAGCAAGAATTGGAACTAGAATTATGAAGTTGGCCTACATTTACCCAATCAAAATTAGAATGGAAAAAAAAATGGAAACTGACGACTCCACAAGACAGTTATATTAAAATATCCAAAAGGCTGAAAAAATGGGGGGGGGGGGAATGTAATGCATAATGCATCTCACAGCAAAAACAAATAACCTGTAAAACAGTTATAATTTAATAATGGGATGACCTTATACAGCCATGGTATAAAAAATGAGCTTCAACATTATATTTCAAGAAATACCAAAAGAACTATAAACAATTGTAATAAAACAACTGTAAATAAAAGAGGACAAAGTGAAAATAGAAAGAATCTACACCTGAAAGAAACTTACAAATGCAAACTCCCTGAAACACTTTAACTGAAATTTTCAACATGCAGGTCATGAAAAATAAATTAAGTGACCAAAAAGAAAGAATTCAAATATGGAAACACCATAATAAAGATCTCACATAGTTAGCAGCCACAACTATTAAAAAATATATACAGATTAGAATATGACTTTTCAGAAAACAAAAAAATAGACCTACCACCCAGCAAAACTTGACTAATAAAATGGATTATAATGCTAGAAGATTAAAAAAAGACTTTTTATTGAAACAGAGGTCTTGCAAACACCAAATCTGAAGAGAAACTTTGAAGTACAAACAGGAGTCAAAAAAAATTTAAGCAAATAATCACAAAAAACTAAACATGGATAAAACAGTTTACATTCTAAAATGGAAAGGTGATATATATGTCTTTCTGAATCACATGATACCTATAATTAGGTATCCTAGAGAAGATCTAATTAAATAGAGGGCCTGGAAGTTATTTCATGCTAATAGTTGGTGTATTTTTATGATCATGAAAGAAGAATCAAAAAGAAAATCAAGAGGAATACACTGAGGAGAAAGATTGAGGGAGGGTGGGAAAAATTATCTTACATAATTAGGGTATGTAAGATTTTATATTAATAAGAAGAAAAGATGATGGAGCACATAACATTTGAACAAATTCTTAACTAGTCAAAGGAAGTAAAAATATATACAAAGTTATGGTAGAATACATGAAAGAATATGTACATAGCTACAATAGAACACTTATTCAACAGAAAAAAAATAATGGGGAAAAGAGAGGGAGGAGATAAGAGGGAATTTGATTAAAGGAGGGATTAGTCCTAAGCAAAGCAAATAAGGATATACAAAAAATGGCTTTTTTTGTGATGGGAAAAAAAAATTGGAAACTGAAGGTATACTTATCAATTGGTGAATGGCTGAAAATTTATAATTTATCAATGTGATATCATATATTGTGCTATAAAATATAGAGATTAGAATCATATCAGAGAAACCTGGAAAGATAAGTATGAATTGCCAGAGTGACAATTCACAGACTGAAGTGAGTAGAAAACATACAATAATCTACACAATACCAACAATAGTGCAAAGACAAGCAATTTTAAAGCAGTAATGTAACCAAAATTTCACAAGATTTATGATGAAAATATGGTACCCATGTTTCAGAAAGTTGTTAGGCTCAGAGTTCAGATTGAGGCATATTTGTTTTTTGACATGGACAACATGGGAATTTTACTTGACTATGCATATCTGCTACAGAGGTTTTTTTTCTATTTTTCTCAGCTGATGAGTGAAGATACAAAGGAGGGAGAAAACACATATTTTGGTTGATGAAAATAAGTATAATTGAAAAATACAAAATTTATTTTAACTGGAGCCTTCTATTTCAAGCACCTACAAATTATTTTCTCTAAAAGGTGTTCATTACATAAAGGTATAAAGATTCTTTGTGCCTAAAAAAATTTAGCCTTTTTCAATCAATTTTCCTCAGCTTAGTTTTCTCATATTTTTCTAATTTCCAAATTGCCAAGATTCATAGCTTTTTAATCAGTTGTCTTTCATCCTTACTATATGAATCTGACATAGATAACCTTATCTTCCTTACCTAAGACTTTTATCTTCTGGTTTGTCTCTATCCACTTTACTACCTCTTTACCTTCTCTTTTGTCAGTGATAGCCAAATTTATGTGCATATCTCATGGGCCTCTTCTCTTTCTGTATCTTACTGTCTCTCTTCTGTCTGTCTGTCTCTGGGGTGTGTGTGTGTGTGTGTGTGTGTATTCTCTTTTTTTGTAACCTCATTCACTTTCATGATTTCAATACTTGTCATTATTTTAATGACCCCTAAAGCTATATATCAGGTCCCAATCTCAGGCCTGAGTTTCAGTCTTGCATTCTCAATGACTTGATTAACATCTCCCTGTAGAAGTGTTGTGGTCACTACAAATTCAACACATCCAAAATTAACCTCATTATCATTTTCCTTTCTCTCAAGGTTCAGTTTCTGGGATGTTAACCCCCATTCCTTCTTCCTACAGTCATTCAAATTCTAAATTTCAGAATGCAATTTTGCTTCACCCATTCTCATACCCACTGTCCAAGCAATAATTTATCCTGTTTGGTCACTTGTGTCCTAAAACTTCTCACATTTGTACCATCTCCTTCCCTCACATTTTCTTCCACTCTTGACTATCACTCTCATACAGACTATTTTAATATGGCCTCAACTGGTCTTCCTGTTTCTAGTTTCTCCTTTCACAAATATGACTTTCATATAGATGCCAAGAGAGATTTATGACCAAGATAGACTTCTTACAGTCAAAAAAATTTAGAAATACTTGATTGTATGTTGGATGAAATACAAACTCTGTAGATATAAAGTTCTCTATAATCTTATTCTCTGTTGCCTTTCCAGTTTTAATGAATATCATTTGTCCCTGCTCCTACCCATACTCTATACTTGATCATTTTTTAATTTGTACTTTTCATTCTCCTTTCTACATGAAACCATGAAAAGCGTCACTTGTAATTCAAATTTGCTCTCTCTCTCCTCATTTGTGACAACTGAGATTCTTTTCTTCAAGATCTAACTCAAGTTTTTCCTGTTCTATGAAAACTTCTCTCTCTCCAAACTTTACACTAAAATGACCTCTCCTTCCTTAAATTCTCCTTAATTTTTTGAGTGATTCTCACTTTTGCCTATATCACATTAATTATTCCTTTGATCTTACTTATTTCTGTACTTTCTCTTAATTGACTAGAAATTTCTCCCCAAGGGAAAGGACTTTTTTCATGTTTTTTTTTTTTTTTTTCTGTTTAATAAGCAAATCTTAGGTACAATATTTATTGAATGCAATTGAATCATTTGTGCTATAAACAATGTCAACTTTTCTTTGTAAAATTCATTGTGACCTCATTTGTGCCACAAGTCACAGTCAATAAATGAATATATTCAAAAATCAGTTTTCAATAAAGAAATTTCAGAATCCATTCAAAAATTTTTTTCAGGTAATTTCCCTGGGCAGTAAAATTCCAAAAGTTACAGAACAAAAATCTATTGAATAATCTATTTCATGTTTTGTTCATTTGGTATTATTTACTCAGGTCTTATTTTTAATCCTTTAACCAACTTAGTCTGATAATTTATAAAGCCTATTAATATGGCTATGACAATACTTGTTTGAGAAATTCACACATTGAAAATTAAATGCCTAATATATCAAATTGCACAACACATTTGGAACTGAGCAGCAAACATATAAACATTTGTTTTCTCTGTCCAATTAATGTTTATCATTCTAGCATTTAACATAGATGAAATGTATGACCAGATCATTCCTTCAACATATTTTAATAAAATATTGATTTAGTTCTATAGAAGTATTTTTGAAGTTTTGGAAAATTATTAAGAAAATGAATATGAATACAGCCATAAAAGGAAAAGCTGCCCAGTTATGAAAATACTGAAACTTGATAGGCAAATGTGAGAACAATAAGAAAAACCACAAAAACACAGGCTGGATAGAAAAAGATTAAGTTCTGTGCAGAGAAAATATTGGGGGAAGATGAAATGAGAGTGATTCAAGAAAATTACAAAAAGAAAATTAGCAGCTGGATAAAAGAGGCCTAAAAATTCCTGAAGAAAATAACACCTTAAAAACCAGAATTGGACTAATGCTAAAAAAAAGCACTGTAGAGAATTCACAGTAGAGAAGAACTCCTTAAAAAGCAAAAGTTAGCCAAATGGAAAAGGAAATACAAAATCTCAAAAAAGAGAAAATAATTATTTTAAAATTAATATTGGACAGATGGATACTAAAATAACAAAAGAAAGTCAAAAAATGAAAAATAGAAGAAAACTTGAAATATGTCTTTGGAAAAATAATTGACATAGAAAATATATTTAGGATGGATAGTTTAATTACTAGCGGACTACATGAAAGCCATGGTCACAGAAATAGCCTAGACATATTTCAAGAAATTATCAAGGAAAAGTAACTTGTTGCTTAGATCCAGAGAAAAAAATAGAAATTGAAAGAATCCACTGATCACTTCCTGAAAGAGATCCCAAAATGAAAACTCCCAAAAAGAACGTTCTGGAATTGCTAGATGAAAGAGAAAATATTCCTAGCAGTCTGAAGGAAATAATTCAAATAATTAGGATCACACAAGATTTGATGGTTTCCATACTAAAGAAGGAGAGAGCTTGGAATATGATACTCCAAAAGGCAAAGGAGTTAGTAATACAACCAAAAATCTTCTATCTAGCAAAACTAAAAGGAATCCTTCAAGGCAAAATGAATATTTAATGAAATAGAAGACTTTCAAATATTCCTGATAAAAAGACTGGAGCTGAAAGGAAAATTTATATTCCAAACAGAAGAATCAAAGGAAGCATAAAAAAGTAAACATGAGTGATCATAAGAGATATAATAAAGTTAAATTGCTTATATGAGAAGATGATACATATAACTCATGAGAATTTTATCATTATTAGGGCAGTTAAAAGAAGTTTATGTAAAGAGAGGACATGAGTTTGAATTGATTATATTGGAATGATCTCTAATAAATAAAAAAAATGAAGGTCTAAGAAAGAGAGAGGAATGTTTTAGAAGAGGAGAAGAGAGAAAATGGGGAAACTTTTCTCACATAGAAGAGGTGCACAAGAAAAAGCTGTTATAATGAAGGGGAAAATGGGTGTGAGGTGATGGGAAATTCTTGAATCTCACTCTTATCAGAATTGGTTAAACTTGAGAAGAATGAGTACTTAAAAAAAAAAAAAACAGGATAGGAGGGGGACAAGAGGAAGGATAGGGAGGTGATAACATGGAAGAAGAAGGGAAGATTAAACAAGTCATTGTTTGGAAGTAAAAATGGAAAACTGGGGGGAAGGAGAAAGAGGAGAGGCAAAGAGAGACAGACAGAGAGAGAGAGACAGAGTGACAGAAAAATACAGAGCGAAAGAGATGGAAAGAGAGAAAGAACGGAATGGAGGGAAATACACAATGATCATAACTGAATGTGAATGAGATGAGCTTACTTATAAAAGAGAGGCAGATGTCAGAATGAATTAGAAACAAGAATCCAACAAAATGTTGTTGACAAGAGATGCATTTGAAATAAAAAGATACATACAGATAAAAGGAATGGAACAGAATTTAATATGCTTCAATTGAAGTAAAAAAGGCAGAGGTGGCAATCGTGATTTCAGACAAAGCAAAAGGCAGAAATAGATATAATTAAAAGAGTTAATTAGGGAAACTACTCTAAAAATTAACAGAGATTAAAGTAATATAAAAATGTTATAATACATTTTTCTAACAAAAGGCTCATTTCTCAAATATATAGTGAGTATAAAATTGAATTGAATTGTAAAAAAAAAAAAAAAAAAAAAACTGTGACTCTGGGAGAGTCACCTTATCCTATCTACCTTAGTTTCTCATATATAAAAGGAGTTGGAGAAGGAAATGGCAAATCATTTAAGCATCTTTGACAAGAAAATCCCCAATAAGGTTATGAGGAGTTGGACACACACACACACACACACACACACACACACGATTGAATAATAATTGTTGGAATTCTTGAAAACAAGACATGGTACTAGAATTCTATCTAGTTAAAAAGCCTAAATGTATCCATTTCAGATGACATTCTTTCTGGGAAGGCAAAACAGATGTCCCAAACTCAAAGCAGGATAGGTATAGTGGAGATAAAACATCCATGAAGAGGTAAAATTGCCTATTAAATCATATTAAGGAAAGTAAAATTCCCTTTGGAGCAAACTAATCACTTTTAATAAGGTGTCATGGCCCTGGAAACTTAACAGCCTTTCTGACATTACAGAGCATCTTTCTATCCATGAGTTTCATTCAACACTGAACTCAATCAGCTATCTTATTCTAACCAAGTCCAATTAAAAAAAAAAAAACATATTTCTTTCCATTGAAATTTACCATGTATAAGAATAATAAGTGAGGACTGCAATTTGAGAAAAACATAGAAACTTTGAGCATGAGACCAAAAGCAACTAAAATAAAGATGTCTTTGCAAGGTAAAACATAATTTTCATCTTTGACAATCAATTTAGGGAGAAGTCATGAAACTCCCTAAGAATCCTATACTATGGGGTAGCAAGATGGCATAATGGATAGAGCAGCAGCCCTGAAAATAGGAGGACCTGAATTCAAATCCAGCTTCAAAAACTTAACGTGTCCTAGCTGTGTGACCATGGATAAGTAACTCGACCCCATAGCCTCAAAAAAAAAAAAAAAAAAGAACCCTACACTAAGAATAGTCATGAATAGTCATTCTTTTCAAATGCATCTGATGGCCAAACCCAGAATATTCTACCATTCTGAATACTCGGGAAAGCATAGAACAGTGACCACAAAGATCTGCAGTGCACCTACAAAGTACCTAATAAAGTCAGACTTTGTTTAGCTTTGATCCAATTCTGATGGGATCTTCTTTCAAAGTTTCTCTTCACTGTCACCGGTTTGTCCTTAATCTTTAGGCTTAAATCTTTAAGTCACCCCCTATTGAAGGTGGACCATTCACAAGGACCATTTCACAAGATTTCTTTGAATATTAACTCAGGTGGTGCATAGGACCTCCAAAACAATATGTCTAAAATTCAAAAAATGTCCTTGATATATGGAATCTAGCTGGCAAATGATTCCTGCATCTATCAAGAGCAAAGCAAATTTTCCAATGTGGCTCTACAGAGATGCACTGTGACCCATGAGTAATCAACACTGAACTTGCAGATGTAAAAATAGTGTTCCTCATCACAACTAGACTGTGATAGCCCTTTGGGATCAGAGAACAAAATCTTACTTTGAATGACTGCTCATTCTCCTACATTTTTGTTTGTTTGTTTTGGAGGATTCTGTAGGGGTTCTGTTGTTGGTTTTTTTTTTTGTGAAAAATCATATAGCATTGTTTTACTCTGATGTCTTTGTACTTCTCTCTCTTGACACTAGAGATGAATCGAGCTTAATTTTAATGTGTAAAGAGTACCAAATAGTTGTTTACTTCCAGGAGAACTGTCTAGCTATGTCTTTAAGTTGGAAATTAACTGAACTATATAGAGCAATAACAAAGACCTTTACTAAAAATAAATTTTGATTTGAAAAAAAGAAATTAATAGATCAAGATTATGAATATTTTCTACCCTGGTACATTAGCCATTACCTGCCCAGTAGGCACTTTAACAAATACTTATTGAATTGTATTGCTCAGTTGTAGACATTACTGGGAAAACAATCACTAAGCATCTATTAAATATCTAATATGGATCAGACAATACTAAATGCTGTAGATATAAAGATAAAAATGAAATAATCTCTCTAAAAAGACTGAATTCTATTAGAAGAGACAAAATAAAGTTATATAAATATATTCAAAGCATATTCAGTAATTAAGTGAATTGATTATCCCATCAATTTGAAAGAATCATCTAAGGGCAAAAATTGTAATACATGCCTACTTATTAATTTCAAAAGACTCTTGTCTATAACCTTCCATAAGTTTGTCATCAGTGTTATGGAGGCCTTTTCACTTTAGGAGAAGTGACCATTAGAACAAAATTTCTTAAACTATAGATTATGTAACTGAATGTGGGGATTACAACATTATAATTTATAGCTATAAATGTTTCATTCGTATACCTATTTCATATACCTCTATACCAAGGGTCACATACAAATTTCTCAGGCAAAAAGGAATTACAAGTGGAAAAAGTTTAAGTTCTGCATTAGAACATGCTGTCTACCCACCTGTTAATCATCCATCTTTCAGTAACCATTCATCTCATTCTTTCTATTACAGTTTCTTAATGTATCTTTTCCTCTGTGTGTGTATACATATATATGTGTGTGTATGCATATGTATATAGGGGTACATATGTATTATTCCATTCTATGCATAAAAATGTATGCATATGTTTATGTACAAATACATGTGAACATACATCTGGACCAGTCCTGTGATTTCATTGGTTTGAGAAATTTTCAGTGAAGAGAGCCTTCAATTAATGCAGGTAAACACCTCTTCTATACCTTATTTGATCAATCAACTTTTATTAAATACTACTATGGACCAGGCACTGTGATGTCTTAAAAAATTACCTAAGACATTGTGATTTAAAGACAAAAATGAAAGAGTCTCTCTAAGAAAAACGAATTCTATTAGAAGAGATAGCATATAGTTTTTCAAATCTATAACATAAATTATAATTATTTTCCTAGGTCTTTTATGCTGCATCCCACCCTGAATGCAGAAAATCTTGATTTAAAAAAAGAGTCAGATATGGAATCTCCAGTTCACTGACTTCAGAGCCAATGATATTTGAAGAACAAGATGTATATTCTTAAAATGAATAGATCAACATGGAGAACACAAATATAACTCAGTAATGATCTATTAAATTCTTATATGAACAAAGATGTTGAGTTTCACAATAAAGGAAGACGCTTCAGGATCTGGGATTTTGTGAAGAGGCTATATAAGAGACTTAATGTACTCCAACTGTACCACGCATTTTTCATTTGAGGTGAAGATGCTCACAGCCTACATGTGCACATCCAGTTTCTAACTGTAAACCCAATCTCTTACATATGTACAACTACTTCAACATATTTATAATTAATTTTGGAAAACACGATCTTTTAGAAACAAACTCACATGAGTCATAATTAACATCACTGAGTTGAGCTTCTGAAAACTTTGAATTTTTTGGAACTATCATTTGGAAACTTTCATTTTTCCCAAAAGGAACACTTTAAGTGTTATCAAAATATATCTTATCCAGCCTCTTCCTACTAGGTATATGGTAACTATGATAGTTGGGTCCCTTATCATACCTCTAGCCTGGAATTACTGCAGTAATTTCCATTTGATTTCTCTGCTCCATGTCTCTCCTCTCTCTTTTCTATACTCCATCCAGCTAATAAAGTGATATTCCTAGTGCAGAGGTCTTGCCATGTCACATCTCCCTAACCAACCACTATACTCAATAAAATCCTCAGTTTGGAAACAAAAATCCTTCACAATTTTGCCCCAAATCATCTTTCCAGATCCATTCTCTACTTGCACTAGAATTCAGCTAAACTAGTCTTTGTACCCACTGCCCTCCATCTCCTGACTCTAGAGCTTTTCTGTCTCACATGCTGTCTTAGGTGTTTGAATTGCATTTCATCCTCATATTTCTATCTTTTAGGATCTCTTGCATCCATTTCTATATGAAACTCTTTTTCATTCTCCTCAACTTTCTGTACCAAATTACAATGAATTTAGTTTGTATGTACTTCATATATAATTAGGGATGTGCATATTAACTCTCTCATTAGAATGCAATCCCTTTGAAAACTATTTTACTTTTTTCTTTGTATCCCTAAAGCTTAGCACATATTAGTCATATCATGTATGTTTGGTAATTGATCAAATTTTCAGATGTCAAAAATGAGGAGAGAAAGCAAAAATACTTGTTAACAAAAAGGAAGATTCAAAATGATCCCAACTGACTAGAATGGGGAACTGGAACTAGTAAGATCAAATTTAATGGAATAAATGTGGAATTTTACCTATAGGTGTTAGCATATTATAAAGGAAACCTAATTGGTAGACTAGGGTGTGGAAAAACATAGGCTAAGGGGATTCAATTTGTCATAGAATCATAACTCTTTAAATAGAAGGAAAATTGGAGGTTATCTTATCCAGACTCCTCATTTTATAAAGTCTCAGAGAGATGAAATAATTTGTCACACAGATAGTGACAAAGCCAAAAATCTGAAGTTGTTTCTATTGGCTCCAAATTTATCATACTCCAGCCATCTTCCCCACAGCCTTACAAAGGCTGTTCCTCCCTGAAGAAATTTCCACCTTAGGGCCCTGCTGCCTTGATTGATTGGATTGCCCCTCCCAAATAGCAAAGGCAAGAATCCCATGGATACCAAAATCTTATTCTACACTCCCGTCTAATCATATTCCTATTGTTACCTAGGTCACAGCTCTTGACATCCAGCTCTTAACTCTTAGTCATCTTCAAGCTGAATCTGACATTGCACACCTCAACTAAGTGACCTATAGAACATGACCATCAATTTTCTCTGCATTTTCTTAAAAGGTAAGAAGATTATTTGAGAGCCTTAGTCAGCAAATTTGAATGCCCAAAGGACAATGCTCATCTTCTGCATTGTCTAGGGCAGTTTCCTTCTTGCATTCTGTTAGGACAAAAGGGTACATCCTCAGAATAATATTTCCAGCTTAGAACCCTAAAAGTCTTAAAGCAAAAATCCCTCTTTTCAAGATAGAATCATCATGCCTTCTTGAGACCTTATGGTATCATATTATGGCCATAATGTGGCCCTTTATATTAGCATCATCTAATCATCTTGAGGCTTCATTAATTTCTCAAGTAAGTCCCTTCAGGGCCTAATAATATAAATAGTTAAGAAGAAATATACTATTTGCTCAAGTAGCAATGATTACAAGAATTGGTATGTTTGCAAAAATGCTTCTAAGATCTCAAACTGCAGTTTCAGGGTCTTATATCTCTTATTCCCTCCTTAACGAAAAAATGGACTCAGTGATTTCTAAAGTTCCTTTCAGCTATAAGATTCTAATTTCACCATTCAGTAGTTTGAACCATGGGAAGAAATTATCATGGTTGAGACGAAAAATGAGATATTTTTATAGCTTGAACACTTCTATCCATTTATAAGTTTCTTGAGATCAAAGACAATACTTTTCATTACTTGGTGCCTGGGGCCTGATATATATATATATATATATATATATATATATATATATATATGTGATGTTATGATTATAATGCTTGCTCTGATTTTACCACTTAGTTCTATATGCAACAGGAAGCCTAAAAACTGATATTTAAGAAACTATGCCCCCAAACAAAATTATGCATATCCTTTAATCTAGCAGTGTCACTACTGGGTCTGGATCCCAAATAGAGCATAAAAGAGGGGAAAAATCCACATGTGCAAAAATGTTTGAAAGTAGTTCTTTTTATAAGGTAAGGAATGGAAAATTGAGTGGATGCCATCTATTGGGGAATGGCTGAAAGACTTACATGAACTGATGCTAAGTGAAGTTAGTGGAACCAGATGAACATTATACACAATAACAGTAAGATTATGTAATGATCAACCTATGATAGACTTATCTCTTCACAGCAACACACTGATCCAAGACAATTGCAGTATACTTGGGATTGAAAATGCCATCCACACCCAGAGAGAGACTTATGGAGACTGAATATGGATCAAAGCATACTATTTTCACTTTTTTTGGTATGTTGCTTTTTTTCTCATGGTTCTTCACTTTTGTTCTGACTTTTCTTTCACAAATATGGAAATATGTTTAAAATGACTGTACGTGTATATAAAGCACATCAGATTTTTTGTGTTTTGGGGGGATATGAAAGGAGGGGAAATTTTGGAATTCAAAAGCTTACAAAATGAATGTTGAAAACTATCTTCACATGTAATTGGAAAAATAAAATGCTACTGAAATTTTTTTTAATGGGCAGAAAAAGATGGAAGGAAGAAAACTCTTAAGTTGTGTAATCTATGACAAAGTTGACAAAAAAGGAAAATTATATATGCTGATGGGGCTGTGAGAAAAGAGATAACTAATGCAATGTTGATGAAACTGTGGAAGGCAATTTAGAATTATGCCCCCAAAGTTTTTAAACTGTGAATATATTATTTGATCTAGCAATATCCCTACTACGTCTGTATCCCAAATTTAAGCTATAATTTGTTTCCTTGAAAGGAAAAATGAAATAAAGGCACTGAGTGTAAGTTAAAGACATCTTATAAAAATATACAAGATTCTTACAAATGATTGGATGTAAAAGAAAGACATTTCTGCTCAGTAGAGCTATGACTCAATAGAGAGTGGATCATGGTTGGGAAAGGAATGTGGTGTAATCCAGAATGTTCAAACAAGCTAGATAATCATCTCTTAGGGTCTTTTGTAGAAGGGATATTTGATTTAAATGAAATGTTGAACTAGAAGTTTCTAACGTAACTCTCAATTCAGAGTCTAAGATTTAATGAAAAATTAAATTGATGGCTTGTTTCAAAACAACCCACAATCATAGAAAATATCCTGAAATGTAAATTATTATCCCAACGGAATATAAGGGCCTTAAGGACAGTGCTATGAGATAAGAATTCAGCCTACTGTTCTGTTTCCATTTCAAGCACTGCATTTCTTGCCAAAAGAGAAGAGGTAAGCGAAACTTTTTTGATACAGATATGATTAAATTAGGATGATTAGAAATAGAAATAATGCTATTATTTATTCAAAAGCACTGAAAGAAAAGTAATAATATGTACATATTAGGGCTTAATGGTAACAAAAAGAATAAATGTATCTTGTGAATATATATTGTTCTGTTATCACTTTAAAAAGTAAACTTGGATTCTCTTGTCTTGGTGAGGGGATTATTATAGCACTCTAATCACTCCAAAGGCTCTTTAATTTTCCATTTATTTAGCGTTATAATAGAAAAAAGATCACCTCAGAGCCTATGGCACCTCAGAATTTTTTTAAAAAATGTTTAGTTCTCATGTTCATATAATTTTACTTATAAGCTATTTGGTCTCTCACATTACATGACAATTCTTAAGGAATCTAAAAGATCATTAACTTTTCTAAAACTATTATTGACTGTGCCAAGCTTGTCACATCCTCCTTTTTTCCTATGTAATAAAGTTTTTAAAATGTATCTTTTCATATGAAATGGAAAAGGGGTAATAACTTGGATAGAAATGATCCAGCAATTCTTAAAAGTTATTTGCCAATAAATTCAGACATTTAAAAGATAAATTTATAAGTGACCTTTGAAGCCTTGGAAAATTACAGTTGAGGCAGACAGAGGTTAAATGACCTACCCAAGGTCACAGAGGTTGGAAGAGTGTGAAGCTGTCTTTAACACTAGACTTAGCATTCTAGTTACTGTACCACCTGGTTGCTCAGTGGCATAGCTATATATACTAAACTAGAACTGAATTTTAGAAGAGAGGCAACAGAAATTTATTAAGTACTTATTATGGGTCATTCACTCTGAGGATACTAATCAAGCAAATAACCAAGAAAAATAAAACAAATTTTTAAAAAAATTCCTTACCATCAAAGTCATTATGTCCAAAGAGTAAGACAAAAATACCAAAGAGAGTTCAAAATAGTGGAGATAGAAAGTACTTATTTAATGAAAAAATGTAGTCTGTAAAGTCAGAAGCACAATCCAGAGGGGAATGAAAATTGATGTCCTAGTCCTCACCAAAATAGATGCACTGGAAAGACCCCACCAGTGGGAGAAGGAGCCCTTTACCATTTATAAAGTGAAACATAAAGTCTGTTCCTTTTCATAGCATTTGCCCATTTGAAAAGATTAATGCATTTTTCTTGATTCTATCTCTACGTGTTTTCGTGTTCACCCCCTTCAAAGATGTCATCATTCCCTTCCATATTCACTAAAACTATTAATGGAAGAATCACTCACTATCTTGGACCCTTGAATCATCTTTAATTCTCATATTCAATCAATTCTTAAGAGTTGCCAATGAGGGGGCAAGATGGTGAAAAGTAAACATGTCTTTATCTCATCTCCTGGTGTCCCTCAGATCAACACCAGAACAAGCCTCTGAACTGCTTTGAAGTAAGAGAACCCACAAATATTTGGAGTGTAAAAAACTTCTAGCAAAAGATACTTAGAAAGAACTTCAGAAAATATCTCTTTCAATTGGGTAAGGGGGAGGCTACCAACATAAAATGCAGGCACAAAACAGGGAGCCAGGGCATCGAGTTATCCACGCACTGGGGAATCTAGTGGGAGACTTCTAGGTTACTCTGTCCTGATTACAACCCAGTGGATCAGAAGATTTGCTGTGAAATATCCAAAGCAAATACAAAAGAAAATAGTGATCTTCTAAACCCCACAAAAACACGGGACCTGGCCATGGCTACCCAGCATTGCAAGTCAGTCAAAAGTACTGGTCCCAGGACAATCTAAAGTGGCTACCACCCCTTTACCCTAAGAACAGACCTCAACCTTTTAAAAAATGAGCAAAAAAATCAAAAAGAACTCTGACCATAGATAACTATGGAGAAAGAGAAGAACAGACCTCAAAACCTGAGGATCCTAAAGGAAAATCATCTCCAGATGAAACCCCGAGTGATGATATGATCTTAATTTCACAAGCTCTCTACAGAGAATTCAAAAATGATCTTAAAATAGAATTAGAAGAAAAATGGAGAAGGAAGTGAAAACTTTGCAAGAGAGTTTAGAAAAGGAAAAACATATTTTTCTGAAGAAAACTCCTTAAAATAGATTTAATGAAATGAAAAAGGCATATAACTCCTTACGAAGTGAATATGAAAAAGAAACCAATTTGTTGAAAAACAAAATTTGTGAAATGTAAAAAAATTGCAATGAAAAAAGCACCTCATTTATAAGTTCAATTGGCCAAATATAAAAGGACATAAAAAAGCTAACTGAAGAAAATAATTCACTAAAAATTAGAATTGAACAAATGGAATTGAATGACTCAAGAAATTCAAGAATCAATCAAACAAAACCCAAAAAAATTGAAAAAAGAAAATAGAAGAAAATGTAAAAATAACTCACTGGAAAAACAACTGACCTAGAAAATAGATCTAGGACAGACAATCTAAGAATTATTGAACTTTTTGAAAACGGTAATGAAAAGAAGAGCCTAGATATCATCTTTCAGGAAATCATCAAGGAAAACTGCACTGAGATCCTAGAACCAGAGATTAAAATACCCATTGAAATAATTCAATGATCACCTCCTGAAAGAGACCTCAAAAAAGAAAACTGCAAGGAACATTGTAGCTAAATTTCATAATTATCATATCAATAATAAAATATTGCAGGCAGCCAGAAGAAACAATTCAAATATCAAGGAGCCACAATCAGGATTACCTAGGCCCTAGCAGCTTTCACTTCAAAGAATCAAAAGGCATGGATCTGATAATCTGAAAGGCAAACGAACTTGGATTGCAGCCAAGAATCAATTACCCAGAAAAAATTGAGCATTATGTTTCAGAGAAAAAGATGGACATTCAATGAAACAGGTGAATTTCATTGATTTCTGGTGAAAATACCAGAGCTGAGTAGAAAATGTGATCTTCAAACACATAACTCAAGAAAAGCATAAAAAGGTAAAAACAAAAGAAATAGCTTTCTTTTAGAAGTTAAAAAGCTTATATCCCTATGTGGGAAGATGATATGTTTAACAATAGAGATCTGTATCTCTGTTATGGGTATACTTAGAGGATGCAGGTATAATTTGATTTTATTGTGATGACATTAAAAAGAAACTAGAAGAAGAAAGGTGATTCCACTGGAAGAAGAGGAAAATGGAGTTAAAATGAGGTAAATTGCATCTCATGAAGAGGCAAAAATAAAAAAGATCTATTATAATTGAGGGAAAGAAGGCAAGGAGATAAGAATTGTGTGAATCTTACTCTTATCAGACCTGGCTCAAAGAAATAATATCAGACACATTTAGCTTCACAGTGAAGCTTGCTTGTCTCATCACCCTATAGGGAAGTAGGAGGAGAAAGTGGAAAGGAAACTGGGAGGCTAATGGAAGAGAGAACAGAAGTAGAAGGGAAAACATATAAGAAAGGGGGAGGGGCTGGAAAAGGAGAAGGCTTTTTGAGGGAGGGGTCAAAATCCTGGGGAGGAGGGAAATAGGGAAAAGAAAAGGAAAACTATAACTAGGGGAAAACAAGATGGCAAAAATACAAAGTTAGTAATTTAAATTGTGAATGAGATGAACCCTTCCATCAAATGGAAGCAGCACACTGGAATAAAAACCAGAATCCTACAATCTATTATGCTTCAGCTGAAGTATTTAAAAAAAAAAAAAAAAAAAAAAAAAAAAAAAAAAAGCAGGGGTAGCATTCCTGATTTCAGATCAAGCAAAAGCAAAAATATATCCAATTAAAAGAGATAAGGAATCAAACCACATCCTACAAAAAATTAACATAGATAATGAAATAATATCAATACTAAACATATATGGACCAAGTGGTACAGCATTCAAATTCCCAGAGTAGTTAAGAGAGTTGTAAGAAGAATTAGACAGCAAAACTATACTAGTGGGAGATCTCAACCTTGCTCTCTCAGAAATAAATAAATCAAACCATAAATAAATAAGAAAGATGTTTAGGATATAAATAGAATTCTAGACAAGTTAGGTATGATAATCCTTAGGGAAAAACTGGAGACAGAAAGGAATATACTTTTTTTCTTGCCAGTACATGGAACCTATACAAAAATTAGCATTATATTAGGGCATAAAAGCTCAAAATCAAATGCAGAAAGGCAGAAGTAGTAAATGCATTTTTAGATCATGATACAGTAAAAGTTATATGAAATAAAATGCCAGGGGGAAATAGACAAAAATTAATTGGAAATCAAATAATCCAATACTAAAGAATAAGTGGGTAAAACAACAAATTATAGAAACAATCGATAATTTCATCCAATAGAATGACAATAATGAGACAACATACCAAAATTTGTGGGATGCAGCCAAAGCAGTTATTACAGGAAATTTTATAAGTGGAATTTTATAATTGGAAATTACTCTTGGAGAACTTAGGCACTGATCCACACCTGACACTGTATATCAAGATAAGATTGAAATGGGTTCATGACTTAGACATAAAGAGTGATATTATAAGCAAATCAGAAGAACAAAGCATCGTTTACCTTTAGATCTATGTAGAAGGAAGGAATTTGTGGCCAAAGAAGAGCTGGAGTACATTATTGAACGCAAATTAGTTCATTTTTATTATATTAAGTTTTAAAAAAAAGTCTTTGTACAAACGAAACCAATACAGACAAGATTAGAAGCAAAACAATAAACTGGGAAAAAAATTTTACACTCAAGGGTTCTGATAAAGGCTGCATTTCTAAAATATATAGAGAATTAACACATAATTATAAAAATTAAATTCATTCTCCAATTGATAAATGGTCAAAAGATATGAACAATTTTCAGATGAAGAAATTGAAAACATTTCTAATCATATGAAAGAAAAGGTGATCTAAATCACTATTGATCAGAGAAATGCAAATTAAGACAATTCTGAGATACCACTACCCACCTCTCAGATTGGCTAAGATGACAGGAAAAGATAAGAATGAATGTTGGAGGGGATGTGGAAAAACTGGACACTAATATATTGCTGGTGGAATTGTGCATGAATCCAACCATTCTGGAGAGCAGTTTGGAACTATACCCAAAGAGTTATAAAATTGTGCATACCCCCTTGATCCAGCAGTGTTTCTACTGGGCTTATGTTCTAAAGATCTCTTAAAGGAGGGAAAGGGACCCACATGTACAAAAATTTTTGTGGCAGCCCCTTTTTGTAATGGCAAGAAACTAGAAACTGAGTGGATGCCCATCAATTGGAGAAGGGCTGAATAAATTATGGTATATGAATATCATGGAATATGAATATTCTATAAGAAATGATCAGCAGGATGATTTTGGAGAGACTTGGAGAGACATGAACTGATAGTAAGTGAAGTGAGCAAAACAAGGAGATCAGTGTACATACCAACAACAAGATTATAAGATGATCAATTCTGATGGACATGGCTCCTTTCAATAATGAGATAATTGAGGTCATTTCCAATGATCTTGCAATGAAGAGAGCCATCTATACCCAGAGAGAGGATTGTGGGAACTGAGTGTGGATCACAACATTTTTACTCTTTTTGTTGTTCTTTGCTTGTATTTTGTTTTCCTTCTCATTTTTTTCCTTTTTGGTCTGATTTTTCTTGTGCTGCATGAAAATTCTATAAATATGTAGACATATATTGGATTTAACATATATTGGAATACTTACCATCCCTGGGATGGGATGGAGGTAAGGAGAGGTGAATTTGCAAGACAAATTTTTGCAAAGGTTAATGTTGAACAATTATCCATGCATATGTTTTGAAAATAAAAAGCTTTAATTTATAAAACAGTTGCCAACAAAATCTGTCTTATTTTATGTATTTCCTCTCTATGGCCCTGTCATCATTTCAGCCCACGTCACATGAGAACCATCTCAATAGATTCCACTACTTCAACAATCATCTCCTTCATTTGAACATGATATTCATATACTAAAAACTCATTTGTAGGTCTTGATTGCCTATCGTGCAAAGATCAAGTTCATTTGTCTGATGTTCAAAGCTCCCTAAAATCTGGCACATATTTATCCATTCACTTTTCCTCATTCTATTTTCCCACATATCCTTTAGCTACACAACAATATCACTATCACCTAAGCCTCTAGAATTGAAAAGAACTTAACAGAAGCTATAGCACCCATTAGTACCAGAACAATTTTCCTCTTTCCAACTGATTATCAAGCTTCCTTGACAACTTAAGCCAGAGTTTCCCACTTGTCAGGCAGACCAGTGTACTTTTCTATAATCAAATTGCCTAAATCAGTTTCTCCACAGCTTTCCTCTGCACTTCTTGTTCAAACCTCCAGTCTTGTGGTACAAATCTTAATCCATCTTTTACATGGCAATCATTTAAAGTCTTTTTTTTCTTTTTTATTAATTATTATTTTATTTATTTTTGCATGGATAATTTTTCAACACTGACCTTTGTATAGCCTTGTGTTCCAAATTTTCCCTTCCTTCCGCCACCCTCCCCAAATAGCAAACAATCCAATATATGTTATACATGTTAAAATATATTATACATGTTAAAATATATGTTAAATCCAATATACGTAAACATATTTATACTTATCTTGCTGCATAAGAAAAAACAGATCAAAATGAAAGAAATGAGTAAGAAAACAAAATGCAAGCAAACAACAACAAAATGAGTAAGAATGTTATATTCTGATCCACACTCAATTCCCACTGTCCTCTCCATTCAACTGATGGGCATCCATTCAGTTTACTGTTTCTTGCCACAACAAAAAGGATTGTCACAAAAATTTTTGCACATGTGGGCCCCTTCCCCTCCTTTAAGATCTCTTTGGGATAGAGGCCCAGTGGAAACACTGCTGGATCAAGGGATATGTACAGTTTGATAATTTTTTGAGCATAGTTCCAAATCACTCTCCAGAATGACTGGATTCTATTCCATAGAAACATCAAATAGGAACAGGCTAGCTGGATGTGACTGGAGCCTAAACAGGAACTACTCCTGGACTATTTGTCAAATGGGGGTTTGAGTCAGGGAAGACTGAGTGAATCTGGGCTGATAGGGAATGCCAGGCCTAATTATGCTCCTGAGACACAGCCCTGGGCCAGAAAGAACCAGCACCAATGAGTGCAGAAGCAGTGGGGCAGGAGCAATGCTGGCTGTGGGCACTTGCTGGAGGGCGGAACTTTTGGTTTGGGGTTGCTGGCCAGAGTAGAAACCTGAAGGTGGTTACACTAATACTCTTATTTAAAAAAAAAATGAACTGACAAGGAAGAAAAGACCATAGAAAAGAAAGATATTATGAGAACAGGGAAAATGGGAATTCATCTTCAGAGGAGGACAATTAAAAAAAAAAAAAAAAAAAAAAAAAAAAACTTCTGCCCCAAAACAACATGAAATAGCTCCCTGCCCAGAGAGAAACTATAGAACTCAAAAAAAATTTTTTTCAAAAAAAATAAATAAATAAATAAAAATCATCCAAGAAAAACAAGAAGATTGTGAAAAAAGTTAACCGATTAGAAAAGGAGGTACACAAAGCCTCAAAGATGAAAATAACTCTTTGAAAGGGAAAGGGATCTATATGTGTACGAATGTTTGTGGCAGCCCTCTTTATAGTGGCCAGAAACTGGAAACTGAGTGGATGCCCATCAATTGGAGAATGGCTGAATAAATTGTGGTATATGAATATTATGGAATATTATTGTTCCATAAGAAATGACCAACAGGATGATTTCAGAAAGGACTGGAGAGACTTACACGAACTGATGCTGAGTGAAACAAGCAGGGCCAGGAGATCCTTATATACTTCAACAACAATACCATATGATGACCAATTCTGATGGACTTGGCCATCTTCAGCAATGAGATGAACCAAATCAGTTCCAGTGGAGCAGTAATGAACTGAACCAGCTACACCCAGCAAAAGAACTCTGGGAGATGACTAAGAACCATTGAATTGAATTCTCAATCCCTATATTTTTGCCTGCATGCATTTTGGATTTCCTTCACAGGCTAATTGTACAATATTTCAGAGTCCGATTCTTTTTGTACAGCAAAATAACAGTTTGGTCATGTATATTTATTGTGTATCTAATTTATATTCTAATATATTTAACATCTACTGGTCATCCTGCCATCTATCTAGGGGAGGGGGTCGGGCGAAGGAGGGGAAAAATTGGAACAAAAGGTTTGGCAATTATCAATGTTGTAAAATTACCCATACATATAACTTGTAAATAAAAAGGTATGAAATTAAAAAAAAATAATTCTTTGAAAATTAAAATGGGGCAAGGGAAAACCAGTGAAATTATGAGAGACCAAGAAATAACAAAACAGATTATAAAGAATGAGAAACTAGAATATGAAACATCTTATAAGAAAAATGACAGCTCTAGAGAACAAATCAAGAAGAGAAAACAGGAATAATTGGACTATCAATAAGTTGTGAACAAAAATAGAACCTTGATACAATGATGCAAGAAATAATTCAAGAAAACTGTCCTGGAGTGATAGAACATGAAGGGAAAGTAGAAATAGAAAAAATCTACCAAACACCACCACCTCAAAGAGATTCTTTTTTGGAAAACACAGAGGAATATTATTGACAAATTTTGAAACCCAGATCAAAGATAAAATTTTGCAAGAAACAAGATTTTAAAAATCTCAAATACATTGGAGCTACATTTAGAATTGTACAAAACGTAGCAGCTACAATAAAAGACCATAGGTCCTGGAATCATATCTACCAACAATCAAAAGAACTAAGTCCAAAGTCAAAAATATCATATCCAGCAAAAATATCTATAATTTTGAATGAGAAAAAATGGACATTCAATGAACTTATAGATTTTCAGGACTTTCTATAAATCAAACCCAAACTTAAAAGAAAATTTAACATGTAAAAGTTAATATCAAAGATCAATTTGCAGGAACTCAACATGAACAAACTGTTTAAATGTGGACAAATTGTTTTATTTTTCTTTTACATGGGAAATGTATACTATATGTTTAAGATTCACATCAACAATAGGGTAGCTCAAAAGAAAAATTGGTAAAAATAATAATCATGTTATACAAATGAGGTGCAGAGGAAGAATAGACACAGAGGCATTGGAGGAGGGAGAACACCTCATACTTCTGAAAACCTACTCACATCAGGAATGGATTCAACTTTTGTACCATGAAGGATATAGTAACCTCCAAAATCTAAAAAGAAATAAGGGGAAAAGAAGGACTGGTGAGGAAACAAAGGGTAAAGGAAGAAGATAAGGGAGTGATCCTTAGGTGGAAGGAGGTTAATTAATATCAAGGCAAGTTATGGAGTAGAATTTAATTAAAGAGTCAGCAGGGATAGAAAAGATGTGTTTTATGTGTGGGTGTGGGTGAGTGGGTGTATAGATGTATATATCTATGTATGTATACATAAATATATCTTTACTTAACTATAGCTTGCTTTAGGGTAGTGGGGAGGATAAACAAGGGAAAAAAATAAAGTAAATAAGGTACGCAGCAGAGAACCAAAGAAATTTACAAGGAAGTAAACAAAAATGGACATTCATGAATATAATTTCTTCTACTAATACACACACACACACACACACACAACACACATATACACACACATATATACTTTCTTGATCTGATTATTTGTTGCTATATATTTTGAATATTCCCTGATGGTCTCCCAGGCAAATGACAACGTTCTCTTTTGTTTTGCTTTATTTTGTTTTGTATTTCTTTTCTGTTTTTCTTTTCTTCTTACTCTTTCAAATAATTGAAATGGAAAATAGAAAAATGGAAATAGAAAAATGGAAAAAAATAGAAATGGTAATGGAAAATAAAAAAATACATTGAAAAAACCAACTTCTTAAAAAACAAATTTGGAAAAATGAAAAAATATACACTGAAGAAAACAACTTGTTAAAAATCAATTTGGCAAAATGGAAAAAGAAAATAATTTCTTAAAAAATAGAATTGGCAGGATACTGAATGTAAATCAACACATACTATGTTCAGGTTTTTTTTCTTTTTCTTTTTTTTAATCTAGTGGTTCTTCTTTTTTGTTCTGATTTTTCTCTCCAACATGATTCATAAAGAAATGTGTATTAAAAATTAATGTACATGTATAATAAAGAAAAAATTTAAAGAGAATAAAAATAGAATTGGCAAAATTTTAAAAAATACACTAAACAAAACTTCTTTAAAAGTACAATCAGTCAAATGGAAAAAGGAGGTTAAAAAGCTAACTAAAGAAAATAAATAATTCACTAAAAATTAGAATTGGACAAATGGAAGTGAATGACTCAAGAATCAACAATTAGTCAAACAAAACCAAAAAATTAAATAAAAAAACAGAAAAAATGTAAAGTAACTTAGGGAAGGGGCGAAACTGACCTGGAAAATAGATTTAGGAAAGACAACCTAAGGATTTTTGGTCTACCTGGAAAACATAATGGGGGGGAAAAAAGAGCCTTGGAAAGCATCTTTCAAGAAATTATCAAAGAAAACTTCTGTGATGTCCTAGAACTAGAGAATAAAATACTCATTGAACAAATCCACCAATCATCTCTTGAAAAAATGCCCAAAATGAAAACTCATAATTGCCAAGAAATTACTTTATAGATCTAGAAAAATAATAACAAAATTCATGTGGAAGAAAAAAAGGTGAAGAATTTCAAGAGAATTAATGGGAAAATAATGCAAAGGAAAGTGGTTTAGCTGTACCAGACTTATTATAAAGCAGTGGTCATCAAAACCATTTAGTACTGGCTAAGAAATAGAATAATGGATCAATGAAATAGGTTAATTTCACAAGACACAATAGTCGATGATTATACTAATCTAGTATGATAAGCCTAAAGACTCCAGCTTTTGGGATAAGAACTCACTATTTGACCAAAAAAAAAAAATTGCTCAAAAACTGGAAAATAGTATGACAAAAAATAAACATTGACCAATATCTAACACCCTATACATAAAGGGTGATAGTATAAGCAAATTAAAGAGCAACAGATAGTCTACCTCTCAGATCTGTGGAGAAAGGAGAACCAGAGAATATTATGAAGTGCAAAATATATAATTTTGATTACATGAAATTAAAAAGGCAGTCAAGATTAGAAGGAAAGCAGAAAGCTAGGGAACAATTTTTGCAGCCAGTATTTCTGATAAAGACCTCATTTGTCAAATACATGGAGAACTGACTCAGATTTATGAGAATACAAGCCATTCTTCAATGGATAAATGGTTAAAAGAATATGAAGACAATTTTCAAACAAATAAATTAAAGCCATTTCTAGTCATATGAAATAATGCTCTGAATAACTATTATTAGAGATGCAAATTAAGACAATTATAAGGTACCACTTCACACCTCTCAAATCGACTAAGATAAGAGGAAAAGATAATGATAAATGTAGGAGGGGGCGTGGGAAAACTGGGACACTGATGCATTGCTGGTGGAGGTGTGAATGGATCCAACCATTCTGGAGAGCAATTTGAAACTATGCCCAAAGGTCTAACAAAGTGTGCATATGCTTTGATTCAGCAGTATCTCTACTGGGTCTGCATCCCAAAGAGGTCCTAAAAGAGGGAGAAGTATCCATATGTACAAAAATGTTTGTAACAGCCCTTTTTGTAGTGGCAAGGAACTGGAAATTGAATGAATTCCCTTCAGTTAGGGAATGGCTGAATAAGTTATAATATATGAATGTAATGGAATATTATTATTTGGTAAGAAATAATAAGCAAAATGATTTCAGAAAGACTTAACATAAATTGATAATGAATAAAGTGAGCAGAAGCAAGCAAACATTGCATACAGTAACAGCAAGATGATATGATGATCAACTTGATGGATTTTGCTTTTTTCAACAATGAGGTGATTCAAGGTAATTACAATAGACTTGTGATTGAAAGTGCCATCCACTTACAGAGAGTGACCTATGGAGACTCAATATGGATCAAGGCAGGGTATTTTCACCATTTTTATTATTGTTATTTGCTTGTTGGTTTTTCTCCCTTTCTTGCATTTTTCCCCCTTTTGATCAGATGTTTTTGTGCAGCATGGCAAATATGGAAATATGTTTGGGAGAATTGCACGTGTTGGCCCATATTAGATTACTTGCTATTTTGGGGAAGGAAGAGGGTGGAGAAGAGGGAGAAAATTTTGGAATGCAGGGTTTTGAAGGGATGGATGTTGAAAGCTATATTTTCATGTATTTGGAAAAATAAAATACTATTAAAAAAAGAAAGACAGCAAATACTATGGTACCCTCCAT
Organism: Sarcophilus harrisii; assembly: GCF_902635505.1. Classification (NCBI taxonomy): domain Eukaryota; kingdom Metazoa; phylum Chordata; class Mammalia; order Dasyuromorphia; family Dasyuridae; genus Sarcophilus; species Sarcophilus harrisii. The sequence continues at coordinate 506,083,994 of NC_045427.1, read as the reverse complement.
TTCTACTAACCATTGAATGAAAGAGATATTTTGTATATAGAAGTTCATGTGAAAATGACTTGAAGATTTTAATAGAAGGCAGACTCAATGAATCAACAGTGTGACTTGGCAGCAGGGTCCTATGATCTTCTCAATCAGACTTATAATTTAATAGGTATAGGTGATTAACAGGAAGGAAACTTCCTTAACTCATGCAAATTACCATCATTTCTTTCATTTTTAGTCTCAAAGAGTTACTTGGGACCCTAGAAATATAAAATGTCTTGCCAAGGGTTGCAAAGCAAGAATGTCTTAGAGGTGAGACCTTAACCTGGGGCTTCCTGACTCTAAGGCCAGCATCACTTTGGAATATGCCTGTCTAAAATGATCTTGAATTTCATTAACAAACTACAGTGTTCAGAACCAAGGAAGTTATTGTCCTACCACTCCCTGCTCTGGTCAAAATCTGGAGTAGTGTGTTTAGTTCTGCATATCACATTTTAAATACATTGGTAAACTGGAGCGCAATCAGAGGACAGAAATCAGGGTAATGAGGGAAATAGGAATCATACCAAAAAGGAATAATAAGTTGTTGAAATTGTGGCTATTAATCTAATTTATTAACCAATGGCCTATCTATCGTACTAGTTTCTTCCTAAAACCAGCTCCTAAATTTATTGGCTCAATATTGTTTATTCAATTTTCAATTTTATTAATATCACCTTGATTTTCAAGATTTCCAGGTACGTTCTGGTGAGCCAGGCTCTTTTTTTTCTCTAAGTAGCTTAGACTACTCAATACTTTAAACATGAAACTGCACTTTTAGCATGCAAAATTTAACATTATCCTCCTCTCTAACAGTATTTTAAATACATAGTTTCTAGATGCTAATTTTACTTCTTCATCAAGACTTGAATTCTTGTTTTAATCCACTAAACATAAGTGGTTACAGTTTTATTGGTTCTGTAATATCTAATTAAATACAATAACAATAATCATATGCCAAATAAATAAGAAATTTGACTAAATGAGTCTATGTGGTTTACCTTTACTTTGCTATTTTGTCACATCAACATCCTGCTGTTGTTGTTATTGTCTGAATAGTTCAGCTCCACCAGGTTTGTGTGCATAGCATTGATGTTCTTTAGAAATAGAATCTGAATTGACAGGGATCTCTGAAATCACATAATTTTGAGATGGAACCTCAACATCCTTGAAGGTAGTCATTGAATTTCTCCTCTGGAAGACTTCTTAGGATAGGAAGCTCATTTACTTCCAAAAATAACATATTCTTTAACAAAGCATATCTAACTTTTTAAGGATATTCAATTACTTTTTTAAAAAAACTGGTCTTTGTTTTCATTGGTATTAGGAGATGTTTATGAAGAATTGCCTTTACCAATACACACTGTCCACCACCCCTGTTTTTTTTCAACTCCTGGTCTTAGAAACTTGCCTGGGGGATTGAGAATTTGTCATTCAGTCAATAAACATGTATTAAAGGCATGCTACTTGCTAGGCACTATGTTAAGCACTAGAGATACAAAGAAAGAGAACCATTGTCCTTGCCGTTCTAATGGGACATGTAAATAGCCAAGTACATAAATCATATAGAGAGAGAACCTCAGAGGTTGTGGGAGGAGATATGGTATCTAGTAGAAATATATTTTGAAGGAAGCCAAGATAGCTGAAAAACATAGGTGAGAAGGAAAAAAAAAGTGTAATTAAAAAAAAAAAAAAAAAAAAAAAACAGGATTCAACAGTCTAGTATTCCTGAACAGTACTTCTAACAGTTAGTGTTATATAACAAGGTCAAACAGGTACAAATAGTGGTGTGGGAATAAGAGTTTCTCTCTAGTTACACTGCTAACAATTTTACTCATCTCTTCGGGAGCTACAAAACTTTCTGTTGTCTGGTAACTGTTTGCCAGAATGTGAACATTTTAAAAATAATTTATTCTCCTGTTTTTGACTTAAAGATAAATACTGCCTAAATAGCTATTTAAAAGGAAATACAGATTAATGCAATGAACTGCTGACTTTGATCTGCACACTTTATAACTCATTAGTAATTTGAAGTAATCCCTGTGAAGGCTTTCTGGCATGACAGTGAATATTTAAGAGGCAGCTTATATGAATAAATCAAAGTAAAATGTCCCAGAACTTCTAAGAACTCTTATGCTAGAGTTCCTCCTGTTGAGTCAACATTGAAAATTCACATGGCCAAATTAGGGAATTTCTTTACCTTGATAAATTTCATTTTAAGCTATTCCAGTGTTATCTAAATTTTGTGTCTCCCTCAGCCTTAATTTATGTTTATAGATTTGAATCATTCCTCAAAATTGAAGAAGAAAATAGGGGGACTTTGTCGGGGGGAGCAGTTTGGGATTACTGAAGCATTATGCCATTTCTTCTGTAAATGAGTCAGTATAGTCTCCATTTATTGAATTTTGGACTCGGATCTTTGCCCATCCCCACTTCCTATCCAAGAGATCTGAAACAATGAACTAATTAAATGGGTTTTTCCATTTCACTGACTGTTGTCATAATGTGTACAAAATGAATTCTTTATTTGCTTTTCTATATGGACTACTGGTCCAATTTCTTTAAGGAGAGAGATGGTTCTCCCAATGATATACAAAAATATTTGGAGGTAATAATTGGAAGAGAGCATAGAACTGTTCTGATCAGCTCTAAAGGGAAGAATCAGAATCATGAAAAATTAGTGCAAGAATAAGGAAAGGCAAACATAAGGAAAGACTTTCTAAAAAAACAAATTTTACAAAAGTAGAACAGCCTGGCTAAACATTTTTAATAACAAAGATTTCATTGGTATATGGATTAAACTAGATGGCCACTGAAGGTCCAATCCAAATCTCAAATTCTTTGATTCTGAGCCTACTGTGACAGCACATTGTATTTCCTAAATAGTTTTGAACAGAAGGTCTGTTGGAGAAGCTTTTAAGATTTCTACTAAGGCCTATTCAAGTACATAATGAACTAGATAATTTTTGAGATACTTTTCCACTCTGAGATGCTGTGATTTTGGAATTATTACACCTTTGTCTAATTCCATGTAATCTGTAGGAAAGCCTATCAAGGATTGTTTAATAAGTTCAATACTCAATAGGCATAACTACTGTGACGCTTAGTAAAATGTTTTCTTATAGCTCAATGTACTGAATATCCACATTTCCCATGAGAAATAAGGATAATGTTGCTTTTCTTGTTAAGTATTCCTAGGTTCTTTAAATTCCATTTTCTTCTTTCTACTACAAAATAGATCATCCTTTATGTGTCACCTCAGTATAAAAGCAGACAAGTATCATTCTTTGAAATAAAAAGAGAAAGAAGAGCAAAGAGAGACCATGAGTACTATCCAAAAATCAAAAACCATGGAAGTTTTTCTAAAAAACAAACTTTTCAATCTACTTTGGCCATATGTCCAATTTTCCTTTTTACATGCCCTGTTTAGTCCATTTAAGTGAAAAATGGGTGTGAAACATAGCAACTTCAATAATGGAGACACTTTCCAGGCATGTCTAATTGCAGGTTCATTTTGTCCTGAAGTTGCCTTTGTCTCAAATTTTACCTACAGATAAATGAGGGAGAAAAACCCTTAGAGTCAGAAATAAATGCCAATTTTCTGGGAGGAGATCCAGAAGGCTGTTTTTTGTTTGTTTATTTTTAATCATGAGCAGACCTGAGACAATCTACCCATGAAAACCTGATTTAAAACAAAAAAAAATTAAAATGCTCAGAAGATTCTTTCCCCCTGTATCATCTTTATGGAAGTGGGAAAGCAGTAAAAACACAGTGCAAGGCAGCACCAGTCAACCAGCCAATTGTCTGTAAATTTCCTTTCATGATAGAAAAAGATTGTGAAACAGATAATACAATTCAAGTTGATTCTCAAATACTAACACTGACAATTATTGATGTTAATTGACTTTTCGGGTTTGCTGGAATGAATAATTATTGCTGTTTTGGCCAGAAACTCTGTGGGTCTTCCCCTCTTAGATTGATTCCTTTTTATGACTAGGGAGAAAAAAAGGCCATTCTTTGCCTCATTTATTTCTTACCTATCCTTAATCATTGAATGGGCAGTTGCTTCAGTCAAACTGAGACCTATTAAAGATCTTAGCTTAAAAAAAGATCAAGGTCTCCCAATGAATTCAGTATGTTTTTCAGTTGTCCTGATCTATATCATGGTACAGATAGTCCTGGAGAAAAAAGTCAGGCTGATCATCTTGCAGAACCCTCCCTCACTCAAAGTCAATTCACTTGCATGACATAGCATAACCTCTCTGATGTCATAGTCATCTTTGAAAAGGAAGAACAAAAACAACAATATTGTATACAGTATTGCACCTGAAGTCAATAAGACTCATCTTCCTGAGTTCAAAACTGGCCTCAGGTACTTACTAGCTATGTGACCCTGGACAAGTCACTGAACCCTGTTTGACTCAACATCCTCATCTGTAAAATGATTTGGAAAAGGAAATGGCAAACCACTTCAGAATCTCTGCAAAGAAAACCTCAAATGGGGTTGTGAAGAGTCAGAAATTACTTCTTAAACAACATTATGAGTTAATTAGAAGATATTATCTATCAGATTTATGGACAGTAGATTTATGAATAAATGAAACAGAGATTATTATTAAAATGCAAACTGCTCCACTATCTTTGCAAGAAAACCTCAAATCAGGTCGCAAGGAGTTGGCCATGACCAAACAGTTGAAAGGTGAGATCACAGGAAAACCATAAAAACAAAAAAAGAATAATCAAAATATATTTTAAAAATTTAAAACACTTGTGTTGTTGTAAAAAAAATTCTAAATAAAAGTATTAACTAGGAGACAGTAACAATGTATCACACAAATACCCCAATGTAATCAGGTGGGATTTATACCACCTAGACAGGGCTGGTTCAATATAAAAAAAACTATTAACAGATTTGATTATATTCATAACAAAAAAAAAGAAAAATCATATGATTGCATTAATAGATGCAGACAAAGTTTTTGACTTAATAAAACTCATTCCTATTTAAAAATAACGCTTGAAAGCATAGGTATAAATGGATATTTCCTTTAGATGATAAGAAGGCTCTACAGCAAGCATCTTTAACCGAAATAAGCTTAAAACCTTCCCAAAAAGATTAGGAGTAAAACAAGGATGCTAATTATCACCAATAGTATTCAATATTGTATTAGAAATGCAAGTAATAGCAATAAAAGAAGAAAGAGAACATTAGGGAATATGAATAAAACTATCTGTTTTTGCAGATGATAAAGTGCCATACTTGGAGAATCCTAGAGAATCAACTAAAAATTTAATGGAAGCAATTAATAACTAAAAATTTAATGGAAGCAATTAATAATTTTAGAAAATACCAGGATATAAAACAAATCCAAGTAAATAATCAGCATTTTTATATATTACCAACAAAATTTTAGAAGAAGAGGTAGTAAAAGATATTTCATTTAAAATAAACATCAACAATATAAAATTCCCAGGAGTATCCTTGCCAAGACAAATCCAAGAACTATATGAAATAGTACTGTGAACCTAAAATATAAACTGGAGCCTCTAAATTTTATATAAGGACTCCTACAAATTATGTATTGACTTAGAAAATCAGATATAATCATTATCTATGTTCCACTGTACTTTTATTAATTTTGGTAAATATTTCCAATTACATTTAAATCTGGCTCACACTAGGAAATATTTTGAACTATAACACTAACCCTACTTTAAAGATGCAAAGTATTATGTGATTTCATTTCAGCCTTACAATAATTTTGCTATAAATATTATTATTTCCCTTTTGTAAATGAGGAAATTGTGGCTCACAAAAGCAGTTTTAAAAGTTCCTTTAAATAAGAGATTGATTCTGTTGTCAATTTTGCCTCTGTGTGAACAATCTCATCTTCCTGAAGGTAAAGCAATTATCTAGAAGTTAATGCTGCTTCCAAGAATATTCAATCAAGATTGAAAAAAGTATTCTGTCATCAAACTGGATGAATCAGGAAGGCAGTGGAAAAATTATTGACTAAGAACATTCATATCAGCAAAAAACATGAATGTAAACAGCTATCAAAGGAAGTAGGTTCAGTACCTTTTCATCTGCAAAACAAGGTACAAATCAGTCAAAATGCAAAGCAAAGCCCAATTCTCCCTTCTGCTAGGACAGACTTGATCTTTTGTACAGAACTTTAGATATAATAATGTCCGCACAATGCCTTTCCTGTAAGAAAAATACTACTCAGCTTTCTGGGTCATGAATTAGAGAAGAAACTTTCCTTACTTCTTCATTAAGATACAGTATTATACAGTAGAACAAAAAAAAAGTCATTAAAGCCATCAAACCTATGTTAAATTAACTTGGCTTTGCTACATGCTAACTTATTTTAGTTATGCTTACTATTTGCTGGGCAATAAAATGGTGGTGATAGAGTAGAATACATGACATTTGAAGTCCCTCAAGCTCCAAATTTCTATGAGCTCTCAAATATGAATTAGGGTACACAAGTGTAGATAGGAATAGCAAATAATATAAGTCAGAGAATTGTCATTGGGGAAGCACAAAGGACAACAATGAGTCCTAACCATCCATGGTCAATGAAGGACAGAAATAGCCATGGCCAAAAGCATTTAGGATTTCAATGATTCTAAAAGCATACAAAATATCCACCTTTTACCCAAAAGTCAATAGTTTTGGTTACTCTCATGTGTAATGAAATGGACTGTCCTGTTTTGCCACAGCAATGTTTTTTTAAGACTATCTGAATAGTGAAAATTCAACCATTCTCAAATGTTACTTAAAATACTGAGAATTTAAGCTCAACTATGAAAGCTTTGGAAAGCCTGAGTTTACATTTATTTGAGAAATTATTGTTGGGGGAACCATCAGTCTTTAAAAGGGGAAACAAAAATTGCCTCAGGAATAAATCAATTCATATTCTATTCTCACAAGCAAGCAGCTGACTAACATAAACCTGAAACTAAGCACCATTTCTTTGATAATTCAGTTCAATTCAATAATCATTCATTCAGCAATTACTACCTACAAAGCACTGTGCTAGATGATAAGGACCTAGATAACCAAAAACAATGGCTGCCTTCAAGAGCCTTACATTCTACTAAGAGAATGAATAAATGTTGTAATGATTTGAAAACTAGAGCACTTACAACTGAGAGATTAGGGAAAGTTTCATAGTTAAATGGGGTGAAAATCCTCCAAATCCATTTGGGGTCCTTATGGAAGAAAATCCCAAACCACTATTAAAAGAGAAATAAAATATAATACAATATGCAAAGATATAGTAAAGCAAATGTTCTCATCCACTATTGTGACCACTATTTGTTGTCCATGGATCAAAGATATCTGAAGCCTTGTTTAAATGGTTACTTCAACCTTGCTGTTATCTTAAATGGACTTTTTAACAATTGTTGAAGTTGTTGATCACTTCCCCTTTTCTCTTACCATTAAATAAGGAATCTTTTCCCCATTATGACACCATATCCTGCCAGATATATGGCAAATATTTCCACAGAAACCCTCTTTTTTTCTTTTGAATGATTACATCTTTCTCTATTCCCCAACTTGTGCAAAATACCTTATTTATCTTTCTTAAGTAGTGTATCAGGAGGTGGAGAGAAGGGAAGGAAGGAGAGGGTTGGTGGGGAAAGGAAGGAAAAGAGGAGGAAAGGAAATAAGTATTTATTAACTGCCTACTTAGAGTTAGACACTGAACTAAGAAATTTAACACTGTTATCTCATTTGATTTTCTCAACAACTCCAACTGTTAGATGCTATTATTACTGCATTTTGCAGCCGAGAAAACAGGTAGACAGAGGCTGACTAAAAATTTATAAAACCGAAATCTGTATCCTAAAAAGCTCTATCAGCAAGCATTCTTCCATTATATATTAAGAGAGTTATTAGCTTTGGCATATGAGCCACAGTCATCTGATCCTCACAGGCAAGTACAATGCTAACAGGTCTCATTCCTCTCAGACAAGAGAATTCTCCAAGATGAAATCTAATATAAGTTAAAAAGAAAAAAGAAAAAGAAAAGGAAAAGGAAAAAAAGAAAAAATACCTAACTCTACTTAATGAGTCAAGTCACTGGGGCAGAGAAACTATTGAAAAAAAAATGTGGATTCATTCCTAAGATATTGTCAGCAATCTTAGAAAAACTGTGGCCAAGGAAAGAGGGGCGACAACAATTGAAATAGACAAATGTCACAGTTTCCAGAAAAGTGAAGTGAGTAGAGTCTGAAAAATATCGACTAATAAGCTAAACTTAGATTACTGGCAAATTTCTAAAATATCTCATTTATTTTTAGCTCTAAGATCAGTTTTTATCCAGCTACATATTGACCCTATGACATCAGGTAATTTACTTAACCTGTTGGTATTCTAGACAATTCTTTAAGACCAATTTGTGGGAAAAGTTTCGATTTGTATTAGTAAAGAGAGATTTTTCATTTAGGAGTAAAATTAATTGATCTCTCTTCAGAAATAGTTAATGAACATCACAGAAAGGAAAAAGATTACAAAGGAGCATGACTCCATCAAGAACAAGACATTACAGACCAATTTATTTTTGTTTTGGAAATGAGAGATTATTATTATTCAACTGGTAGATCAAAAAAGTATTAAAAGCAGGATTTACCTAAATTTAAGCAAGACAGGTTATAAAATATTATATTACTCTCCTGGGCTTGCCCAGGGCAGATATGGGCAGATATGGGCTACATCAACAGTAGAGTTAGATGGATTTAGTTCTTAATGAATTTCCAGTTAGATGTTCCTAGGGGTTTATCCTTTACCTTAAACTACTCAAGATTTTTATAAGTAAAAGAATAGAAAATAAGCATTTCCAATTTTCTTATAACCCATACATATTACCAAGGAACACATGAATTACCAAGTCAGGACCAAAAGACAAAAGAATGTGCCTCCTTAAGAGATGAGAACTTCGGTTTTATTAAAGCTCTTTAGTGAGAGCCAGATAACTATTTATAGAGAGGATCTTTATTCAAGTATTATTTAGACAAGATTTTCTCTAAAGTTTCTGTGACTCATTGAAACAATATTATCATTGTTTAATCTAGGCCTCTAGAATTAAGACTAGACAGGCATAATGATTCTCTAGTAGTATTAGTGCTTCAGAACTCTAATAATAAGCCAAATATAGATTTGACTAACACTCAATAGAAAAGAATTATATCAGTGCTGTATTAATGTCACAAGCTACTTTCTCCAAGTTTATCAGATAGTCACTTTCCTATCTCATTGAATAAGGGGAAGTGGAAAGTTAATGAAAAATGCACTTATGCTTTTTTCCATCGGCTTTTATTGTAAGGTTAATAAGAGTTGGAATAAAAACAAGGTCAAAACCATAACTTGCAGAGAGTGGAAAGATGAACCCCAGGCGGCTGAAATTTAGAAGATGCCAAAATCCTAGACCATGCTTTCTACTATCTTGCAGCTTCATCCCAATGAGTTCTTCTCCACCCAGTCCGATCATCAACAGAGTAGTGAATGCAGCTTCCCATTTCCTCTAAAAGCAAATATCTCAATAGTTTCCACCATTGTGATATAGCCTAGAACATTTGAAGTATCCTGAACCATGTTCTGTAATTATGGGAGGTGTTAGTCATTTCAATTTCCCCTTTCATCATCCCCTCCCTTAGCTAGGCAGGAAACTTTCTGGTTATTCATTTAAATCCCAAACCAAAGCAAAGCTATAAACTACAATTTGGGTCAAGTTACCAAATTGGGATCCCAAACGTAGAGATCCAAATCTAGGTTTAAGTAGCTACAATAAAAAAAAGATGAGAATATGAACATAGCAGACAAGCTGTTAAAGAATAGTCAGGACCTTCAGAGATGAGACACAGTAGAATAGGATAACAAAAATATGCTTCAGGCTCAAAGATAGAGTTGGAGGAGATCTTCCAATCAGAAGTTTAGTACCTGAGAAATTTAAATACTTGGCAACCACTAAACCATGGCTGAGACATTAACCTTTGTATTTTTAGCCTACCTGCTTTTCCATAGAATCCTGGCAGTCTCCACTTGTGATTCAGTTTGTAGATTAATGCTTGGAGGAAGACACTACAAATTTCACAAGGGACACAGATAATATTAGAAGAAAATTCCACTATGACTATGAATTTGGAAAGAGTCTAAGAAAATGGTAGTTTATTCTCATAATCTAAATATTATCCAGCTGTAATAATTCTACACATTCTGTGTATGCCTATATACTCTTGCCAATTGCTTATGCCTACATCTAATTTTGAAGTGAAAACAAAACTTGTTTTTTCCTATTCATAATAATTTCCCCCGACATCTCAGCAAATACTAACCTAGAACATCAGAAGCCTTTCTTCACTTACCCAGTCATCACATCAGCTCAGGCCTTCATAATTTCTTGCTTAAGTACAGCAAAAGCCTCTTAATTGGACTCTCAATTTCTAGTCTTTCCTCCTTCAAATCATTCTTCCCAAAGCTTCCAAAATAATATTTCTAAGCACAAATCTGACTGCACGATCCTCCTGCTCAAGAAACTTCATTGGTTCTCTATTACCTCTAGGATAAAATATAAATTCTTCAATTTCTTACTTAGAAAACCTCATACCTCAGTCCCAAAATACATTACAAACTTGCCTAAGTACTGTTTTTTTTACACAAGTCACTGTATTCCCTTGAGTCCATGCTTTTTCCACTGGTTACCCCACCAGAATTGAATTCCTTCCTCTCCTCCATCTCTTAAATCCCTATCTTCTTTCAAAATTCATCTTAATAGGCAATGAGGAAACCAAATTATCACTCTTTGCCGACGATATGATGGTATACTTAGAGAACCCCAGAGATTCTACTAAAAAGTTATTAGAAATAATCCACAACTTTAGCAAAGTTGCTGGTTATAAAATAAACCCGCATAAGTCATCAGCATTCTTATATATATCACTAACAAAATCTAACAGTCAGAGTTACAAAGAGAAATTCCATTTAAAGTAACTACTGATAATATAAAATATTTAGGAATCTATCTGCCAAGGGAAAATCAGAAACTTTATGAGCAAAATTACAGACCACTTTTCACACAAATTAAGTCTGATCTAACCAATTGGAAAAATATTAAATGCTCTTGGATAGGGCGAGCAAATATAATAAAGATGACAATATTACCTAAACTAATCTATTTATTTAGCGCTATACCAATCAGACTCCCAAAAAACTATTTTAATGACCTAGAAAAAATAACAACAAAGTTCATATGGAAAAACAAAAGGTCAAGAATTTCAAGGGAATTAATGAAAAAAAAATCAAATGATGGTGGCTTAGCTGTACCAGATCTAAAATTATATTATAGAGCAGCAGTTACCAAAACTATTTGGTATTGGCTAAGGAATAGATTAGTTGATCAGTGGAATAGGTTAGGTTCAAGGGACAAAACAGTCAACAACTATAGCAACCTAGTCTTTGATGAACCCAAAGATAAGGGATAAGAACTTACTGTTTGATAAAAATTGCTGGGAAAATTGGAAACTAATATGGCAGAAACTAGGCATTGATCCATACTTAACGCCGTACACCAAGATAAGGTCAAAATGGGTTCATGACCTAGGCATAAAGAATGAAATTATTAATAAATTAGAGGAACATAGGATAGTTTACCTCTCAGACCTGTGGAAGGGGAAGGTCTTTATGACCAAAGCAGAACTAGAGATCATTACTGATCACAAAATAGAAAATTTCGATTATACCAAACTGAAAAGTTTTTGTACAAACAAAACTAATGCAGACAAGATTAGAAGGGACACAATAAACTGGGAAAATATTTTTACAGTCAAAGGTTCTGATAAAGGCCTCATTTCCAAAATATATAGAGAATTAACTCTAATTTATAAAAAATCAAGCCATTCTCCAATTGAAAAATGGTCAAAGGATATGAACAGACAATTCTCAGATGAAGAAATTGAAGCTATTTCTAGTCATATGAAAAGATGCTCCAAGTCATTATTAATCAGAGAAATGAAAATTAAGATACCACTACACACCTGTCAGATTGGCTAAGATGACAGGAAAAAATAATGATGATTGTTGAAAGGGATGTGGGAAAACTGAGACATCGATGCATTGTTGGTGGAGTTGTGAATGAAACCAACCATTCTGGAGAGTAGTTTGTTTGGAACTATGCTCAAAAAGTTATCAAACTGTGCATACCCTTTGATCCAGCAGTGTTACTACTGGGCTTATATCCCAAAGAGATCATAAAGAAGGGAAAGGGACCTGTATGTGCACGAATGTTTGTGGCAGCCCTTTTTGTAGTGGCTAGAAACTGGAAACTGAATGGATGTCCATCAGTTGGAGAATGGCTGAATAAATTGTGGTATATGAATATTATGGAATATTACTGTTCTGTAAGAAATGACCAACAGGATGATTTCAGAAAGGCCTGGAGAGACTTACACGAACTGATGCTGAGTGAAATGAGCAGGACCAGGAGATCATTATATACTTCAACAACAATACTATATGATGACCAGTTCTGATGGACCTGGCCATCCTCAGCAACGAGATCACAAATCATTTCCAATGGAGCAGTAATGAACTGAACCAGCTACGCCCAGAGAAAGAACTCTGGGAGATGACTAAAAACCATTACATTGAATTCCCAATCCCTATATTTATGCCCACCTGCATTTTTGATTTCCTTCACAAGCTAATTGTACAATATTTCAGAGTCTGATTCTTTTTGTACAGCAAAATAACGGTTTGGTCATGTATACTTATTGTGTATCTAATTTATATTTTAATATATTTAACATCTACTGGTCATCCTGCCATCTGGGGGAGGGGGGAGGGGGTAAGAGGTGAAAAATTGGAACAAGAGGTTTGGCAATTGTTAATGCTGTAAAGTTACCCATACATATAACCTGTAAATAACAGGCTATTAAATAAAAAACAAAAACAAAAGCAAAAACAAAAACAAAATTCATCTTAAGCACCATGAAACTTTTACTGATCTTCCTAAAAGGTTAGTGTCTCTCCCTCAATTATGTGGTATTTAATTTGTATATATGTATATTTTTATCTCCCCAAAAAGAATCTAAATGCCTTGAGGGCAAATATTTTTGATTACATATATATAGAAATATATCCCCTACTGTAATATCTAGCAATAATATGTAATTAATGAACACATGAATAAAAATGTTGAAGAAAAGAACCATGTATTTGTTTTTCTTTTTATTCGAAGCTAATAGGACACTGCTTGGCAAATACTATGCATTTCATAAATGTTTCTTTACTGACCAATTGTCCAGAATCTCTAGCTTCCTTTTAACCTTTCCTAAGACCCCTACTTGTTAAAAGCCTCTTTCTTCTCTTTGGAATTTTCATATGTGTATTTTTATGTTTATGTTTTGTATCTCCCAACTAGATTATAAATTTCTTAAGGGCATATATACAGTTTTTTTTTTTCCCATTTTGTCTCTGTATCTTCAGCTCCTAGCATAATTCCTTGAAAACACAAGGCATACAGACTCTGGACAAGTCACTTCACCCCAAATGCCACACACGAACACACACACACACACACACACACACACACACAAAGACAGTTAATGAATATTTTTATTAGACTGAATTAATAAGATCCTTTGAAGAAGCATGAACTGTATTTAATAACAACCTGTTCACAGATGTGAAATCAAAGATGTATTGTTCTATTCATGAATCTAACTATTTATATTAAGCTTTATATCTGCAATCATAATAGATTTGTAAGGGAGAGCAAAGACTTATGAAAATGTGTAAGGGAAAGAAAGACAAGAAAAAATGACAAGAGAAAAAGGAATTAAGAAATTAGATCCCAGATTTTTGGCAACAAATGTTGCAAAAATATAACCAAATAATATGAAAAAAATGGGATATCTAAAAGGGGGAAAAAGATGGACAGGAATTATAAGAGTAAATACAATATTTAGAAGAATTTCATCTAATTCTTCCATGTAAACTTTTGTTACTGGCTAGCAACTTCTTTTGGGAAATCTAGTACACTGCAATGTTTTACTGCTTTCACCTGCATATTGAATGAAAGAGTGTAGACTCAATAAAGATTTGTTCTTCCCTGATAGTAACAACATTTAGCTGTGTAGCAGCATCTGTGAATGGCATAAACAGTATGACTTCAAGAAATGCAAAAATGCACCCAAACTGTTTACTTTTGAAGACAGATCTCTCTGATCAATTACAAAGCTTTTCTTAATGGAGAAAGATATGTGTAGCCTTCTTTAAAGTCGCCTAGCTTTAAGCAATCAATTTGCATACTATTTTCTGTTTTCTAATGTGTTTCCTGTCTATTTTATTCACTCAACTGTTTCCTTATCTGTTAAATGAGTGGATTGGATTCCATGGTCTCCAAGTCTGCTTCCTATCCTACTATCTTATTCTGACTTTATTCCTTGATCTTTATGATTGCTTAATAAGGTGAGTAGGACATTTATTATCCTTTCTTCACAATTGCAGAATCTGAGTTTAAGTGACTTGCATATTGATAATTGATTATAACATAAATATAGCAAGCCCGATAGTAAATTAAAAGAATAAGTCCTTCCTGGGTTTGAAATTTGAAGTCCTAACCTTTGGAGACTCATCTAACTGATGAATACCCCAGACAATATGTCAGACTTATTTGTGATGTGACCCAGAGAGATATCAATTCATGACTTTCTCTGTATGTGTCAAATGGGAATAATAATACCTACAGATCTTATCTCATAAGATTATCAAAATACTCAAATGAAAAATAATGTATGTAAAATGTTTTGAAAACCTGTACTAGTCATGTAGAGCTCAACTATTATTTTTAATGTTATTTACTAAAGGCACATTGACATTGGTAGAAGTTCTCATACTGAAAGTTCCTCATGCTGTTGGAATCACAGATTCTTTATATATCAAAACTATCGAATAATTATTATTAAAAGTAATACACCTTTGATAAAACTTCTAGATGTAACACTAACCTGAATCCTGGATTCTATAAAGTATCTTCTGTTAGCTGTGCAGAAGACACAAATTTTCATTTATTTTATTCTGAACTTAAGAAATAAAATAAGGATTTCCATTATATGATAGAATAAGGAAAAAGATGATTGTACATGAAACTGTAAATCTATCATGTATGATTTGCTATTTATTTTAAATATATAATAATTAACATTTTCCCCCCAATTGTTGGGGGAAATTCCCCCAATTTGACAGTTGTCACTAGTCTCTTTAATTCTATTTCTTTATGGCATAGATTTAATCTTTATAGGTTTTGTTTAATAGAGTAAATTGATACAAACATATTCTAGAAAGGCATACCTGAGTCATTAACTTTTCTAGAAAATGGAAGAATTTTCCAGTCTTAATAATAGGTAATGTAAGACAATTAGTTGAGTAACCAATTTCCAGCAGCTCCCCAAATTTACAGTAACTCCGTTGGAAGGAAATATTGAATATTTCCATTTGCATTTTGTCTAGACATAGTTACAGAATTAAATTCCCCAAGTTAGATCAGCTTAAAGTGGCAAATAAATCTCTGTCATATCCACAACAATAGTACTTACTTTTTAATTTTGTAGCAGCACATGTCAAGAACAAGAACATAGGCATAAGAAGTAGGATTTCAAGGAATTTATTTCCTCAATCACTAAAGAATGATTAAAAAGTTGGATGAACATAACTATATTGTATGTATCAGATGACAAAAAGAAATGTGGAAATTGCTATGTATAAGAACTAATATAAACTGATTAAGAGTTAAATTCCAATGAGAAACCTTTCCATTTAAAATACTATTCAAATTATCTTCACATTTTAGCAAAACAACTAATTAAAAAGTTGAATGTTTAAATATTTTCCATCATATTGGCTAAAAGAAAATTATTTAGACTGAATTCCCCAAGTGGTTTTATTTAATTTGATCAAACAAACTTATCTTTGTATCAAATAGAGTATAGATTTGCAATATACATTGCATTAAATTGAGCTGTGCAATATTATAATATATTGATCTGTACAAAATGGCTTATTCAGGTCAAAGCTTATGCAGTTGATCCACCAATCTACTGATGTGGTTATTGCCAGATCTTATGCAAGAGACAAACTATATATGCTTTTTTATTTTGGTCAATTCTTGTCCATATGCTCCCATAATCACTTAATAAGCTAGTAAAATGATACCTTCCTATTTTTAAAATATTTTATGGGTGGTAGTGGAACATGTAACAATCCATCTTTTTTTTTTATTAATTCATTTATTTCACAAGAGTTTGTTAAATGCCTACTGTGTTCAAGGTACTGTGTTAGATACTGGGGGTAAAGAGAAAAAAAAAGTGAAAGAATCCCTATTCTTGGATATGTTGATGTCTCTTAGATGGAAACATGGACAGAGACAAACATATATAAAGCCATTTGTGAAGGAGAAGCTAAACTGGAAGGAAGGCAGGTATTATAAAAAGTGACGTTGAGGAGGAAGGCATGCTGTGCAATAAATTTCTCTAGTATATGTTTAATCTATAAAATTTAAAGTTAATTGCTTCAAATTAATGAGTATAGTTGAAAAAATAATTCAAGGATATGAATAGACATTTTAGTGGAATAAATGAAAAAATACTTCAAACCACTAATAACTAGGAAAATACATATTAAAACATCTTAACCACATCCACTTGACAAAGTTCACTGAAATAGGACTAATATTTCCCAGCATTTTCTTGACATAGCTTCTCCCCACCTTTACCAACCCACAGCCACATAGATTAGGACCATGCCCTTCCTCTTACTCACCCTTAACAGGAATTTTAGCTTCCCGTTAAGGAGACAAAGATGTTCCCCCAGGAATTAAATGGTTCCATTTTCTTTGATATGGTCACCTAAAAACATAAAAAGTGCCATCCTGTTATATCTTATATGTGTCTTCCTTTCTCAAATAGATTATGAGTTTCTTGACAGGAACTCATTGCCTTTCATTGTATCTTCAGAGCTTAGTACAAGGCCTGGTACATTGTAGGCACATTGTTTACTGACTGATCACATGCAGTGAAGGTTTCTTTGACTTGTATTTTTGAAGCCCACACAAGACAACAAATCCTTCACAGTATCCTGTCATTATACTGGATACATTTCCACATGATTGGGGTGTATGTCTTGATATCCAAGAAAAATCAGCAAAAGAAAAATGTGTAAGGAGAAAAAAAAGAAAAGGGCCCAATAGAGAGGTTCAAGGAATACTCTGATCAGAGTATTACTATTATCAGAAGATGATAATACAATGAAGCAGATTGAAAAGTAATCAAAAGGGAAGGAATAAAACTGAGAAAATGAAAATAATGTTACAAAAGTCCAGAGAAGAAAGAAAATATGAGAGGAAAGGTTAGATAAGATGATTAAGTTACCAAGAGATGAGAGAAAATGAGAACTGAGAAAAGGAAGATATATTCGGTAAGTGTAGAATTCTAAAAGAATTACTCAATGGGATCAATTCCCTCTCAACAATGTGGCTGAAACAACAAGCACCCAGAGAAAGACAGAAGGCAGAATGTACTGGGCAGATTAGACCACCATAACCATTTTGATACCAATCTCAATTCACATCCCAACAGAAACATCTTGAGACACTGAACCCAAGGAATAGCAATGCCTTCATCATAGTGCCTTAAACCATCATCCTGGGAAACAAACTTGTGGAGATACAGCCTTGCAACTGCTCTTGCAAGTACAATAGCTGCAGCTACTGAAGACCCAGAAAATAAAGTCTTTGAAAGACTAGAAAAGAAAAAAAAAGACCGTGGCATTTCAAATAAATGGTTCAACATCAAAAACTGATATGATATTATCAGAAAAAAAATCAGTTGCTAGTGGAGTAGAGCCAAAATGATAGAGAAAAGCCAACTCTCCCCCCCCCAAACTCCTCAGTTTAATACCATAAATAATATAACATCATAAATTTAAGTAATACCATTAAATGGTTCCTGGAACAGCAGAACAAACAAGCAAACAAACAAACAAACAAACAAAAAACAAGGTGAGATAATTTTCAGGCCAAGACAACTTAGAACTTCAACAGACCAGCACAGACCCAGACCCAGCAAACCAGGAGTCCTGGGATCTACTGAATTATTATCATGAATAGTAGCAGCTACTTCCAGACCTCTCCACCCATAGACAGTAAAGAAGTCAAATAGCCAATAAGAAAGAATTTACCGGGGCTATTTGCTAGCACTGAGGTAGGACTCTGTTGCTTTGTCCATATTCAGATACAGGTCCCAGGTTTAGTTGGCTCACCAGGGTGAGGAAGAACAGTGACACACAAGAGCTTGGAACCTCAGTGGAGCAAAAGCCATTGTCATAGTTTAGGGCAGAAAAGAGTGCTGGTGGTCACAAACAGAGCAGAACACACACCAGGAACATGGTAAACACACCTCTCCTTAGATCATACCACCTTGGAAAAACTTAAACCTTACAGGTTCCTAGAAATATCTCTAAAAACATCTTCACAAAAACCTCTGAAGTTCAGGACACTGAGCCCTCCACCCTGGTTAATAAAGAGTTAAAAGTCAAGAAAGAGACTAGGAAAATGAACAATTAAAAAATGTGACCATAAAAAATTACTATGGTAACAAGAAATATCAAAACATATACACATATAGAAAGATAATAAAGTTAAAGCTCGTACATCCAAAGTCTCCAAATATAAATTGCTCTAAGGCCATGGAAGAACTCAAAAAGGATTTTGAAAATCGGGTAAGAAAGGTAGAGAAAAAATTGGAAAGAGAAACTAGATACAAGAAATCTTTTTTAAAAGGCAACAACTTGGTAAAGTAGATACAAAAAATACTAAAGAAAAATAATATCTTAAAATATATACTAGGATAACTGGTGAAAGAAGTACAAAAAGCCAATAAGGAAAAGAATGCAGAAATGACCAACATGGAAAAAAAGGCACAAAAATTCACTGAAGAACAACCCCACAAAGTAGTTAATCAAAAGAAAAAGAAGGTACAAAAGCTCACTGAAGAAAATAATTCCTTAAAAATTAGAATTGAGCAAATGGAAGCCAGTGACTATAAGAGAAATGAAGAAAGCTGTACTAAAACTAAAACTGTATTATAAGGTAGTGGTTATCAAAACAATTTGATACTGGACAAGAAATAGAGTGGTGGATCAGAGAAATAGTTTAGGTACTCAAGATATAATAATCAATGACTATAGGGATCTAGTGTTTGATAACTGGAGCACAAAGATTCCAGCTTCTTGGATAAGAACTCACAATTTGACAAAATTGCTAGAAAAATTGGAAAACAGTATGGAAGAAAATAGGCACTTAACAACATCTAATATTCTATACCAAGATAATGACTTCATGATTTAGACATAAAGGATGATAATATAAGCAAATTAGAAGAGCAAGGGATAGTTTATTTATCAGATCTTTGGAGAAGGGGAGAACTTATGATCAAACAGGAACAAAAGAACATTATGAAATGCAAAATGGATAATTTTGATTACACTAAATTAAAAATTTTTTGCACAAACAAAACCAATGGAAACAAGATTAGAAGGGAAGCAGAAATCTGGCTGGGAAACACAGCCAGTGTTTCTGATAAAGGCCTCATTTCTCAAATATATAGGGAAGTGAGTCAAATTCATAAGAATACAAGTCATTTCTCAGTTGATAAATGGTCAGAGTTATGAAAAATTTTCAGAGATCAAGATTAAAGCCATTTATGGTCATGTGAAAAAATGCTCTAAATCACTATTGATTAGAGAAATTCACATTAAAACAACTCTGAAGTAAGAACTCATTATTTGACAAAATTGCCAGGAAAATTGGAAATTAGTATGGCAGAAACTAGGCATTGACCCACCCTTAACACTATATATATATATAGCAAAATACGGTTCAAAATGGGACATAAAAATGATATTATAAGCAAATTATATGAAAGGATAGTCTACCTCTCATATCTGTGGAGAAGGAAGGAATTTTTGGCCAAAGAAATACTAGAATACATTATGGAATGCAAAATGGATAATTTTGATTAGAATAAGTTTAAAAAGTTTTTGTACAAACAAAACCAGAAATTAGAAGGGGAACAATAAATAGGGGAAAATTGTACATCCAATGGTTCTGATAAAGATTTCATTTCTAAAATATATAGAGAATTGACTCCAATTTATAAGGATTCAAGCCATTTTCCAACTGATAGTCAAAGGATATGAACAAACAATTTTCAGATTAAAAAATTAAAACCATTTCTAGTCATATTAAAAAATGCTCTAAATCACTATTGATCAGAAAAATGCAAATTAAGAAACCTCTGAAGTATCACTACACACCTCTCAGATTGTTTAAGATTACAAGAAAAGATAAAGATAAATGTTTGAGGAGATGTAGGAAAACTGGGACACTAATGCATTATTGGTGAAGTTGTGAATTGATCCAACCGTTTGTGCTATCGAACTGTACATATCCTTTGATCCAACAGTGTCTCCACTGGGTCTGTATCCCCAAGAGATCATAAAAAAGAGAAAGGAACTCATATGTATGAAAATATTTATAGCAACCCTTCTTGTGGTGGCAAAGAATTGGAAAATGAGTATATGCCCCAAAATTGGGGAATGACTAAATAAATTATGGTACATGAAAAGAATAGAATATTATTGTTGTATAAGAAAGAATAAGCAGGCTAATTTCAGAAAAGCCTGGAAAGATTTACATAAACTGATGCTTAATGAAATAAGCACAACAAGGAGAACATTATACTTAGTAACAGCAAGATTATGTGATGATTAACCATGATTTTAGCTCTTCATAAAAATACATTGATCTAAGATAATTCCAGTAGCTTTGGGATATATGGGGACAGAATGTAGATGTAACATACTATTTTCACATCTTTTTTACTTGCTTTATCTTTTTTGTGTTTTTTTCCCTTTTGTTCTGATTTTTCTTTTACAACATAACTAACACAGAATTATGTTTAAAACAATCGTATGTATATAACCTATATCAGACTGCTTGCAGTCTTGGGGAGAAAGAAGGGAAGGGAGAAAAAATATTGAAAATCAAAATTTTATAAAAATGAATGCTGAAAACTTTTTACATGTAATTGGAAAAATAAAATCATATTTTAAAACAAAAACTCAAGAAGCAATAAAAACAAAACCAAAATAAGGAAAAATAGAAGACAATGGGAAATATCTCATTTGAAAAACTGATCTGGAAAATATATTAAGGAGAGATAATTTTAAAATTATTGAGCTACCTAAAAGCCATTATCAAAAAAGATTGTGAATGTCATTTTCTTTTTTTTAAATAATTATAACTTTTTATTGACACAACCCCTTCCAGGGTAATTTTTTACAACATTATTCCTTACACTCACTTCTGCTCTGATTTTTACCCTCCCTCCCTCCACCCCCTCCTTCAGATGGCAATCAGTCCTATACATGTTAAATGTCACAGTATTTGGGGAGAAGAGGGGGAGGAGGAGAGGGAGAGAACTGTATGTAAAATATATGTAGATCCAGAACTAAATAATGGGGAGGAAGACAGAAAAGAATAGACTGCATTTTGAAAATATTACTTTCTCTTGATTTTTTTTTTCCTTTCTGGCCCATTAGCCAATCTAATATGTATTAGGTAGTATTTCATAACTGTTTTAATCTGCATTTCTCCAAACAGTGAGTTAGAATATTTTTTTCATATGACTATAAATAATTCGATTACTGTATGTGAAAATTTTCATTTCTTTTGATCATTTATCATTTGGGAAATGGCTCTTATTTTTTTTTTCAATTTGACTTAGTTTTTATCTACTTGAGAAATAAGGCTTTCATCAGAGAAACTTGCTTCAAAATTCTTTTAAAATAACTATTTTTAAACTATGTCCCCCTTAGTTTATTCTATTCTCTCTCTCTTTTCACCCTGTCCCTCCTCAAAAGCATTTTGCTTCTGACCAACTCCCCAAAATGCTTTTCCTTTAATCACCCTTCCCCCTTCTCATATCTTTTTCACTCCTACTTTCCTGCAGAGTGAGATAGATTCTAAACCCATATTATTGAGTGTGTATGCTATTTCATCTTTGAATTAATTTTGATGAGAATAAGATTCATTTAGTTCCTCTCATCCCCTTTATCCCTTCAACTGTAAAAGCTTTTTCTTGCCTTGTTTATGGAAGATAATTTATGCCATTCCATTTTTCCCTTTCCCTTTCCCTCAGTACATTCCTCTCTCACTTTCAAAGAAAAATTTTAGAGAATGAATGATCTTAAAAACAATATAGAGATATGTAATGGGCATGAAGAAGATCCAGGATATTACTAGTGATGACTTGTATCCAAGTATCTTTGAAGGGATAGCAACTAGATCAAGTCTATAAAACCAAAAATAGCCATAGTCTGGTTATGTTAACTACATGGACATAGACACCCATAAGACTGACCTAATTAGTTGTGCAACTGCTCATTTATCTTTCAGAAAACAAGCATCAATTATAGAATAGCTCATCCAGTTTAGTGATAGGGTTAAGATGAAAAACAAAATTTCTTAATCAAAACCTTATTCTCATTCTCTTTTATGCAACAAAAACACAACCAAAACAGGAAAAAACTGTATTTGGAAATGTTGGTATAGGGTAAGGATAGAGGAAGGAATAAAGTAAATGATTGATAAAGAAAATGGCTTAATAGATTCAATCAAGACTGAAACCAAGTTGGTAATATTGCAATAATGATAATATCATTAATACTGTTTTCCCAGAAATATAAACTGCTCACTAATCATGCTTCCCCATCTTGTACTTGTTAAAGTTAATTTTTTGAACCCTCACATAAAACTTCACTTTTTTTTCTATCAAGCTTCATCTTATTAGATTCAACCGGATTGTCATATTTTTTACATCCTGACTTTGCTATTCAATAGTTTAGCTATCCTTCCCACCTTTGTATCATATGAAATTTGATAAACTATATCATGTATGCATTCCTCAAAATAATTGATAAAATTGTTAAACAAATCTTGAATAAGAGCAGAAGTGTAGGATAAACCATTTGCCATTCTTACGAATCTCAACCATTATTGATGAATATTAAACATAACAATATCAGACCCAATAATAATATTTTAAGTTAAAATTTATATAGGATTTAATGTTTGCAAAAATTTTTAAATGTGCTTTCCCATTTGATATTGACAACAATCCGAGAGTTATGTATTACTATTATGCTCATTTACAAGTGAGGAAATTAAAGCTGAGAAGTGTTAAATAATTCACTCAAGTTAATATAGCTAGTAGGTATCTTAATCTGGATTTTAATTCAGATCTTCTTGATTCCAAGTCCAACTCTCTATCCATTATATCAACTAGTTTCTTGTATGATTCTTTCAGTTCAATGTATGATCCAACCAATTCACAAATCTTCTGTCATCTAGATAAATTGTGCCAAATGCCTTTCTATAATCTAGGCAATGTATGTCTGCAGCATTCCCCTGGTCTATCTAACCAATATAGTAGCCCTGTCAAACAAGGAAAGAAAAAAAGGAAATAAAATTAGTCTGACATGACATGTTCTTCCTAAAATAATGAATCAAATGTTTGCATCGATTTATTTCTTTTTTCCCCTTTCTACCTGTCCATACTAGTACTAGAAAAAATGTATCAGAAAATATACAGTTTGGGAAGTAGGCTCTTTTACATGCAAAACAGGATGACTTATTACATGATTCTGATCCTCTGAGAAAATTTACACAGCCTTACAATATTATAAGCTTAAATAAATTCCCTATCAGTAGAGCTCTCTAAGCAAAAGGTAGGTGATCTCTAGTTTAGATATTGTTAGAAGGGATTCCCATCTACCTATTCATTCACCCCTATGACTATGGTATTCTATAATATTTAGCAGTTAATATTCATGTTGAATTTTACAAACAGATATTTTGGTAAAGTTTGCATCTGAATGTCCATGTTTGTTTAATCAGTTTTAGCCTCTGGAACACAGGTCAAAGGAAATAGAGTTTGACAGTGAGGGGAACAGCAAAAATATCAAAGTACTTGACCAAAAAATTAAAAGAAATGAAAATGGTAGATTTCATGGATTTTGTCAAAATTGAAGTGTAACACTCGGCATGATGAATATTATTTTCTTCAATTTCAAAATAT
The DNA here is from genome assembly GCF_902635505.1 of Sarcophilus harrisii. NCBI lineage: Eukaryota > Metazoa > Chordata > Mammalia > Dasyuromorphia > Dasyuridae > Sarcophilus > Sarcophilus harrisii. The sequence continues at coordinate 506,059,769 of NC_045427.1, read as the reverse complement.
TTTTGAGTTGTCATACAGTCCATATCACCTTTGATTTCCTAGCATATTATGCTCACTTCAGTTTTGCCTGTCATTTCCTTCAGGGCAGTATCTGTCACTATCTGCATCTCCTATTCTATTCCATCTTCATATAACTATACCACCAATGAAACTGGACTTCTATACTTGATTTTTTCTGACAAAAATTTCAGCCTCCTATCTTTGTACTTCTTTTCATACTGTTCTTGCCCTACACCTATGGAGTGTCCTTCTCCTAAGATCTACCCCTCTATTTCCTATCCAGCTTTCAAAATTCATCTCTGGTTCTATCTTCATCTTAAAGAATTCTCTGAATCCTTTTATCATGAAAATGATTTCTCCCATCTCTGAACTTACATGCTGTGTGTACTTTTCATAATATACTTCCACATTCTATTTTGTATTATAATTACTTGAGAGCTCACCTATTAGTAGTAATATTTAGAACTACAGAGACCATGATTTATTCTTGCACAAATGCTTTGTTATTCTCAACACAATATCTGATACATAGCAGATTCTCAAAAAAAAAAAAAAAAATGTGCTAAATTTAATTGACCCTTCCTCTACTAATTTCTTTTTTGTAACAAAGTAAGTAAATGAATTCTCTAATTCAAAAATTTCTGTCACAGTATTCACAACCCAGTTTCTGACCAAAAGTTTAAGTCAATTATGCTATTCAAAGTAATCAAGTAAAGGCACTTGATTAATATTAGTTGCAACTCTATTTTTGGTTTCTTTCTCATTGGATTTCCTACTCAAATCCACTAGCTTTTTTTCCCAAAAAGAATAAATAAATAAACAAATGAATGAATGAATAAATGAATAGCTTAATGGCTCAATTAATTAATTAATTAATTAACTAAATAGATAGATAGCTAAATAGATGCATAAATATGTATCTTCCTTGGTTGATTCTCTGCCCTTATTAAATTCAACTCCCCAAAACTGGGACACTGATACATTGTTTGTGGAATTGTGAACAAATCCAACCATTCTGGAGAGCAATTTGGAGTTATGCTCAAAAAGTTATCAAACTATGCATACCCTTTGATCTGGCAGTGTTATTACCAGGATTATATTCCAAAGAGATCTTAAAGAATGGAAAGGGACCCATATGTGAAAAAATGTTTGTGGCGGCCCTCTTTGTAGTGGCTAGAAACTGGAAACTGAGTGGATGCCCATCAATTGGAGAATGGCTGAATAAATTATGGTATATGAATGTTATGGAATATTATTGTTCAGTAAGAAATGACCAACAGGATATTTCAGAAAGGCCTGGAGAGACTTACATGAACTGACGCTAAGGGAAATGAGTAGAACCAGGAAATCATTATACACGGCAACAAGACTAAACGATGATCAATTCTGATGGATGTGGTTCTTTTCAATGAGGTGATCCAAATTAGTTCCAATTGTTCAGTGATGAAGAGAATCAGCTACACCCATAGAGAGAACTATGGGAAATGAGTGTGGACCACAACATAGCATTTCCACTCTGTTATTGTCAGCTTGCATTTTTGTTTTCCTTCTTATGTTATTTTTACCTTCTTTCTAAATCTGATTTTTCTTGTGCAGCAAGATAACTGTATAAATATGTATATATATATATATATGTTTAAATATATGTATACATATATATATATATATATATATAGAGAGAGAGAGAGAGAGAGAGAGAGAGAGAGAGAGAGAGAGTATTTAACATATACTTTAACCTATTTAACATGTATTGGACTACCTGCCATCTCGGGGGGGGGGGGGGGAAGAGAAGGAGGGGAAAAGTTGGAACAGAAGGTTTTACAAGGGTCAATTGAAAAATTACCAATGCATATATTTTGTAAATAAGAAGTTATAATAAAAAAAATTAAATTCCCCAACCTTCAATCAGGAGAGGCAGGCCCTAGCTTCCAATTCTGCTTAGAAAAGAAAAAGATCATGTATCATGAAATCCTCATTTCCTTATTAGACATACCTCAAAATCTCTTTAGTTTTATCCATTCTCTCCACTTTATTCTCATGTCTAGCAAAGAGATACCTTTTTATTACCTCTGTGACAAGGTCACCTTCTTCTACTATATAACTGTAGGATTCCATAACCTCCCTTCTATTGTTGCTACTTCTTCCATTTCAATCTCATTTACTGGCTCTTTGTCTATTATTTGCAAACAAGTTTTTATCTATACTTCAAAATCCTCTACTTAATCTTGTTATTCCCTATAGTTGTATGATCCATTTTCTCTCCTGCCTTTCAAAGTCCTAGAAAAAATAATTTGTACTAACTGCCTTCATTTCTTCAGCATCCACTCTCAACTTCTTGAAACAGGATAAATGAGGTCACTGCTCTACTGAAACTGCTGTATTCAAGTTATTAACCAACTATAAAATTCAATGAATATTTCTCATATTCTTGACCTCTCTTCAGCTTTTTACATGTTGAGCACTCCCTTCTCCTGAATACTCTCGTTTGGCTCTACCCTTGACATTGGTTTTCCACTTACTGATCCAATCTATCTTTCTTATTCTCCTTTACTAAGTAATCATCTATGTCCTGTCACCTTACCAGTATCCTAGGCACTCTTCTCTCACTATAGTCCTACCTTTGATGATCTCATTTGTTTCCATGGTTTACTTAGAAACTCAGCTCAGGTAACATCCTTCTACGTGAAGCCTTCCCTGACCTTCTTGTGAATCCACAAGGAAATCACATTGTATTTATTTAGCATCTACTTTGTATATACACACACAAATGTACATGATAAAAAATTACTGAGGAAAAAGTACTACCTCATTTTTAACATTGTATTCTCAGTGCTAGTACAGCGCTTGACATAAAATAGACTTTTGATAAATGCTTCTTTATTAATCATTTTAGGTATTAGATCTATATAGATAACACCCAAATTTTTTGACATCCACAATTTTTTCCCTGATCCTTTTTCCATATCATTAACTAAAAGTCATCTTTTGGAAAAATAAAAAAAAATTACTTATGATAAGAGTATCACTATTCTTCCAGTTAGCGAGACTGAGAACTTCAGAGCCATCCTTAATTATTCCCTATCCCTAGGTCCATAAAGTTAGTTCTCAAATATTATCATTTCTAACCTCATAGCATCTTTTGAATCCATTTCCTTCTCTCCACTCATATAGTCACTATCTTAGGTCAAATCCTCATCACATCTTATCAAGAAAACCTCTTAGGTGATATTCTTGCTTCCAGTCTGTCTTCCTCTCCTCCCTCTTGCACATAGCAAATTATTTTTTCCAAGGCACAAATCTGACTGTTAATGTCTTGTTCAAAAAGCTTCAAGGTTTATTTACTGACTGTAACATAAAACTTGACTCCCACTTACCTTTTCATGATTATTTCAAATCTTTTTTCTTCTCACACAGTAGGTTCCATCCAGACCTGATGACTAGCTGTTTCTAAACCCAAACCCCATTCTCCAATTCTATTACCTCTATGTCAGTAGACAATATTGCACATTGTCTTGTCTAAAGTCAAGTCTACATGGCATAGGGAAATTAGTACTGAGACATTTAATCCATCCCGTTACCAGAGACTGCCTTAATCATGGCAGATATCAGAAGTGCCATTACCTAGTCCCTGCCAAGTAGCACAGCTGTACAGATGAGTTGTGACCAATTAAATCAGTCTCAATCCTGCCAAACTTGACAGTAGTTCTTGAGACCTGAGCAACTTTAGGGAAGTAGCTTCCACTTAGTTCATAAAAAGCATGAAGAATAACTTCATTGTTCAGTTATTCAGCTCAGATGCCTTGGAGACTATGACCAACGTCTCCTTCCTGTATCTAAAATGAACAAATCTCCCATCTATCCTTGCAGCTGACATGGCATGAAACACAGTGCGTTCAGCAGGGAGCTGCACTGAAATGTGTTTAAATGAATGAATCTGCAAAGTACTTGGCATGGCAAAAAGTGGAGTGATGGTATGCCTAAATGATCACACAGTATGAAGTGTATTATATGCTCTTTCACAAAGGATTAAATCTGTATCTACTGAAGTACTAAACATGAAAATTGGCAGGTGCTGTGCTTACAATATCTTCTATATAAACATAATATGATACCTTTTGTGTACATTAGTTTATTTCATCCTCACAATAAGCCAAGCCAATCCAACCAGCATTTATTAATTATTATGACACATGCATTCAGTTGTGACTGACTCTTCATGACCCAATTTGGGGTTTTCTTGGCAAAGCTACTTGAGTGATTTACCATTTCCTTTTCCAGCTCATTTTACAGATAAGGAAAAACAGTTAAATGACTTGCCCGAGGTCACACAGTGTTTGAGGACAAATTTGAATTCAGGTCTTCCTGACTCTATGCCCATGACTGCAACCACTGTACCACCTAACTTCCCAGTCTCACTTTACAGATGAGAAAATTGAGAACCACAGAGATTAAGTCACATAATAGATAGGGTATTGAATATGAACTCAGAGGACTGGGGTTTAAATCACATTTAAAATCTCACTTGCTTATTAGCAATCTGACCAATGCTAATTCCCTTATGGGGACCTCAGTTTCCCTAAGGAGGAAATTGGGAGGTCAGATTGGAAAGCCTCAAAGATCCCTTACAGTTCTAAATTCATGGTGTCAAAGGACATGATGAAGGCCACAGATATAGTAAGTGACCAGAATCAGGATTGGAACTTTTATTTTCTAATGCATTGCAGAGTAGTTTCAATCCTGATACAATAATAGAGCTACCATCCAAAGAAGGTTTTGAATATTGTATACATAATTCTCATTCTCCAAAATACTTTCCCTACAGATGAAAGTCTCACATTTGCACTTCTTTTTTAAGAATCCCAGAATTTCAGAGTCTGAAGGAATCTCAGGGGTCAAGAAGTCAAACCCATTATAGAACAAAAATCTCTCTACATCATTCTTAAAACATTGTCCCTTGTTCTTTGCTTGAAAACCTTCAGTTACAAGGCAGCTGTTACCTCTGAAAGCATCTTATTCCATTCTGGAGTACAGCTAATTGTTGGGGAGGAGAACTTTTCCATTTTGTTTATACATTTGTTCCTAGTTTTATTCTCTAGGGTCAAGCAGAACCAAAATAATGTCTCTTCTATGGGAAAGCCCTTCAAACAGAACTCATATAGCATAACCTGGAGATCCCATAGCATTCTGATTGCATCCTCTGGATATTTTTATAGATTTTTTATTCCCTGCTTAAAATGTGGATCCTAGAATAGAACATGTACTCTGATAGTGGCCTGACCAAGACAAATTATCATAGTATCTTTGCCTAGGCCAGCACACTCTGTCTCTTTCAACATAGTCTAAGTTTGTATTAGTTTTCTTGGCCAAATCACACTACAGTTTTATAGTGAGTTTATGGTTTACTAAATTCCTAATAATTTTTTCAGTTTAATTATAATCTGACTATTCCTACTCCATCATCTACTTATAATTTTTTTAAAGGCTTAAAACTTTATTTTGTTGATCCAAGTATAAAGTTTCTAGGGTTTGAGCTAATGTTCAAACCTCTCAAGACCTTTTTGAATATGGATGCAGGTATATTAGCTATCTCTCCCAGCTAGTTTTAGGTCATTTTTCAAATTTGAGGCATTTCAAGTACATCTTTTTCCAAGTTTTTGATAAAAATATAAAATAGTATCATTGACACCTGGGTCACTCCCCTGGAAATCTCCTTCCAAGATAAAATCAAAACATTAATAACTTCTCTTTGGCTCAGGACATTCAACCAACTCTGAATCCATTTCACTGTGCTATCATCCAGCCAATACCATTCCATCTTTCCCACAAGAATACTATGATCTTGCCTTTTCTTGACTCTTCTCTGATGGTCTCTTTTTAAAACATATAGCTACTATTTTTGATCTGTAAGAAGAATAGCTTAAATCCCCTACTTTCCTCTGCTTCACATAAGTTGAAGGAAGGCCTACTTCAGCATGTTACTGCAGTTCAAAGTTGGCACTTCCCACAGGTCAATTCAAGAGCACTAATTCCTTTCTCTCTCTTAGGTAGTTCAGAAAGGCCAGACAGTCAGATTGTCAAAGTGAGAAGTATAAATATGAAGAATTCACTATGGAGAGATTTTTAAAATTAAGTTTAAACTCCTGTAAGTTTTCTGTTTTTCTTTGGCAAATTTTAATTTGTTTTGAAAAAAAATACAATCAGCTTCTGCTGCAAGTTATCTCAGACAGAAACACAGGAGATTTTTTTTGTCTGAGTTATCATTCTCAGTCTGTTAGAAATTTCAAACTGGTTATCCAATAGGAAATTCAAAAATGAACACACACAAAACAGAGCACATTATTTTTCTTGTCAAACTGATAGTTCCCTGTTTCTTCCCATCCTTTCAGGCTCCAAGATTGCCAACCTGGGAGTAAACCTCAACTACTCATTCCCTTTCACCCCAAATATCCAATTCATTGCCAAGCCCATGACATCACTTGTATCTAACTCCTTTCCTACACTCTCAGTTAATACCAGCCCAAGCACTCATTATTCAGACCTAGACTATTTTAATAAATTCTCTTTTCTCCTGTCCATTCTCCATGGAGCTCTCTGAATGACCAATTGATCTTCCTAAAGCACATGGCTAAATATATCATTCTTCTATACTCAAACTCCGTTTACTCCATATAAATCTAGGTCAAATACAAACTTTTTAAAAGCCATTTAAAATCTTTCACAACCTGACATCAATTTACTTTTCCATTCTTTTTCATTCTAACATTATTTCCTTTTACCTGTTCTACAGTACAGGTAATTTGATTGTCTTTCTTGTCCTTCATATGTTCTTTCTCTATGCCCATATAGGTAAAATGACTCCTACTTTGCTGTAAAATTTTGAATTTCATTTTTGACTTTTGAAGGTCCTAGTTTAAATCAAAGTTTAACCAAAGTGCCATGTTCTTCATAAGACTTTACTAAATCATCCTCCCCAACTCTATGTCCCCCAGAGATAGATTTGTTTTAGATAGATAGACATAGATACAGACATAAATATAGAGATTTCATATCTGATCATATATATGGACATTTTCTTCCACAGAACTTAAGTGCTTGGTGGACCAAAGATGGTAGAGAGTACACACATTTCTATATCAGCTCCTTCTAGTATCCCTTAGATCAACACCAGATTAAGCCTCTAAACTAGTTTTGGAGTAACAGAACCCACAAATATATGGAGTACAATGAATTTCCAGAAGAATATACTTTGGAAGAACTTTAGAAAAGATCTGTGTCAATAGGACATGGGGAGAGGCTGCCAAGACCAGACTGGAGCACAGGAAGACTGAGTCAGGGAGCCAGGGCATCGCAGCATCTGTGTGCCAGGGAATCTAGGCTATTCTGTCCTGGTTAAAAAACAATGGTTCAATAGATTTTCAGTGATATACACAAAGCAAATAAAAAAGACAAATAGTGAGTCTTTGAACCTCAGAAAAAAACCTGGCTACACCTACCCAACATCAAATATCAATCAGCATCACATGCACAAGGGCAAACTAATGTGGCTGTTGCCCTTTTGTCTTAAGAGCAGATCTCAACCTTTAAAAAAGTGAGCAAAAAAAGCAAAAGGAACTCTGACCATAGATAGCTTTTATGGAGAAAAAGAACAGACCTCAAACCCTGAGGATTCTAAAGACAAATCATATCCAGATAAAGTCCCAAAGGGTGATATGAATTGGTCCTCATTTCACAAGGCTCTCTTAGAATAATTCAAAAAGAATTTTAAAAGAGAGAAGAAAAATGAGGAAAGGAAATGAGCTCTTTGCATGAGGGTTTGGAAAAGGAAAAAGAAATTATCTGAAGAAAACACCTTAAAAATAGATTTGATGAAATAGAAAAATCATATAACTCCTTATACGATGAACATGAAAAAGAAAAATTCCTTGAAAAACAGAATCTGTGAAATGGAAAAATGCAACAAACAAATCACCTCATTTAAAAACTCAATTGGCCAAATGCAAAAGGAAATTTTAAAAAGCTGACTGAAGGAAATAATATACTAAAAATTAGAATTGAGCAAATGGAAGTGAATGGCTCAATGAGACTTCAAGAATCAATCAAACAAAACCAAAAAAGTGAAAAAAAAACAAAAGAAAATGTAAAATACCTCACTGGAAAAAGAACTGACTTGGAAACTAGGTCTACATAGAGAGCTACAGACAGTGGGGGGACTCACAATGAGATATAGGGCTCTTCAGTCCAGAGGGAACCTGCTGACCATGTCTTGTTCAGCTCTCATCTCCCCTTGGGGCATTTTACCCTTTCTGAGAAGTCAGGGGGGGCTTGACAACCTGTGTTCTACTTGAAACAGAGATACTTGCAGTAAAAGAGGCACTTACATATTAATAGCACAGTGCTTATAATTAACACATAC